>NC_054707.1:26486793-26516793 GCF_016097555.1 Gigantopelta aegis
CCAATCAAACCCACAGCTGCTTTTACTCCGTAAATATTTGACACGGAACTCTCTTCTTTGGTACTATGCAACCTTCAGTGTTCACAGTCCGTATACAGTCAGACCTGATCAATCCATATCTTTGTTAACCAGCCACCTGACTAAAGAGTCGACTTTATTGCTCTCTCAAATGACCTAAAAAGTGTGTTTGTTTCGCTTAACAACACCATTAGAGCACATTGATTAATTAATAATCGGCTATTGGATGTCAAACATTTGTTAATTCTGACTCGTAGCCTTCAGAGGAAACCCGCTACATTTTTCTTAATGCAGCAAGGGATCCTTTATATGCAATTTACCACAGACAGGAAAGCACATACTACGGTCTTTGACCAGTTGTGGTGCACTGTTTGGAACGAGAAAAAGACCTAAAAAGATGCAAACTGATCAGAGCCCGTGTTATTGAAACTCTAAAGTCCGGGGCCTAATTTACTAAGCTCTGTTAAGCTTCCTTACGTAACATCGTATCGTCCGTGCAAGTTTTTTTTGCCTTGCACTGCGAGATGGGAAAGTTGAGAGAATTCAGTGGATTGGCCCCATACTCTAGACTTAACGAAAATCTTAAGACTTAACAAAAACCTCCAGACATTTTAATTGCATATGATTTGACTGGGTTAAATTAATTTTAAATTAATAATTAATGTCGCTTATGTGAAGATATACCAGTCGTTGTGCACTGACTGGAACGAGAAATAGCCCAATGGGACCACCGACGGGGATCGATCCGAAACCGACCGCACATCAAGCGAGCGTTTTACCACTGGGCTACGCCCCGCCCCCTTTGCAATAAAAGACGATTGACAAGTAAAGATGTGACAGCATCATTTTAGATGTGTTATGCACCAATCAAAATAACCCGATTATCAGTTGAATTTGGCATCAATTTTATGTGTATTTGTTTGTTTGTTTGTTTGTTTGTTTTATTATCAAGATACACTCACTATCTACTCTCACCCAGGCGACATTAGAAACAGTCTTTGTAACATCTTAAAGTGACAGACCCTAGTTTGTAAACACTACGATGTATTTTTTCACTATTAAAAAATAGTTTTTGATCATTTCAATTAGAAGTACTTTTATTATTTAGCTTATTAATTTTTGTACACCTGAAGTGATTCTCGTCATCCGGTATTTTGTAATATCGCAAAATGCACACAATTCTAAAAACGCACGTTCGTTCGAGAAGTAATGGTTATCGTGTCAAGTTCTAGATATTTTCTAAAATTATTTTCCTGTTTAAACAACACAGACTTTAGCTTCTCTCTGTTATAACCTTATCCAAATGTGTGTTGCAGGTTTGTAGATTAACTAAACTTAGTGTCCATTTTCAGGGGCTGAAACTAGAGTCTGCTCCTTTAGGGTGTATACTACCAAATCAAATCCCATAGACGACAATAGTAACATATGTGGCTAAAACTCCTACCTGCAACGTATCAACCGACATAAACGCCACGGATATAAATACTACTACTCCTCACACTTAAAGTGAATCAGAAACAAAATGGGGGTCAAGCTGCTCGTTTCTGAGATAACGGGTGGCGTCTATGACTACCCTAGTTTCGCACAAAATTCGAGTACTTTATTTTACAGCTACGCCATACATGTTTCAAGCACAAGGCTACTTGACACATTGGTACTAGATGAAATAAAATTGCTATTTTTTTTACCCAGATGAAACTATTATTTTTCACAACCAACACACTCACATTTGTAACCAATCACAGGACTTGTGGTGTTCACTTCTCTATCAAAAGTTGGGTGCACCTCTAACTTTGACCCAGCCGGAAGTTATTTGGTTTAGTACTACCTTTAAGTCGTTCCAAACTTGTAACGTCGCTCGAGTGACATTAACAGACAACTATACTAACTTCTGCTGTCGTGCGGAAAGTCCCATGCCACCCTGGATGACATCAGAGGGCAGCAGAATCAATCTCTTATATCGCTAAAACGTCGCCAGTCAACATCGGACGTGTGGGTCAACATTAGATAGTGGATAAAAGCGACCATCACCTCCATAATCAGTGTAATGTTCGGCATGCATTTGCAATGTTTGTGGGGTGGTCAAGCGTTCGTTTGTTGCGCGGTCGGTCTAGGATCGATCCCCGTC
This sequence comes from Gigantopelta aegis, assembly GCF_016097555.1. Lineage (NCBI taxonomy): Eukaryota > Metazoa > Mollusca > Gastropoda > Neomphalida > Peltospiridae > Gigantopelta > Gigantopelta aegis. The sequence continues at coordinate 26,488,940 of NC_054707.1, forward strand.
ATCGGGTTCATTGGGCTATTTCTCGTTCCAGCCATGGCACCAGGACTGGTATATATCAAAGGCCGTGGTATGTGTTTTTCTGTCTGTGAGATAGTGCATATAAAAGATTCCTTGCTACTAATGAAAAACATGTAGAGGGTTTCCTCTCTAAGACTATATGTATATGTCAAAATTACCAAATGTTTGACATCCAATAGCCGATGCTTAATAAATCAAGGTGCTTCTGTCAGTTTCCTCCGACTCTGTCTTCTGAGCTGTCCACACCATTGTCTACCTGTCTCAACGTCCTCCACGAGTGCAGTCAGTATTTCTCTGTACCCACCTGGCATCCTCGTCCTCTGCCGCTAATAAAGCTAGTCTGACCCACAGCACTAACGACCGCCGGTAGGTGGGGTGCATAGTAGGTGGTTACTAGTGCCTCTTAACAATGCTAGAAGTAACTACTCAACACTCCCCGAAGTGGTCAGACTAAGTCCACAGCTAAAAGCTGATGGGGAATGGCAGGTGTGTGGCACAGTTAGCCATAAGAGACAAGCACCTGTCAGGGTTGGAGAGACAAGGACTGGGATGTGGAGGTGGACAGCGAAAGAAATTGAAAGATAGGAGGAGTTGCCAGATCGGGAAGAAATGAAATGGAATTGAAAGGAGAGAAAGAATACTACTCAAAAGAATTTAAGGGTCAGACGATATTTTCGACATTATTTTCTGAATGTCAATTATATTAGCTAGACCATAATGTCACGCATGGTATTGTTCCATTTTGACGAAAGTGAGTCCACTGTCATTGACACTGTCGACTAGTTCTAATGGCGAAAACATGCTTATATTTGCACGTAAATTAGGGCGAAAGCGAAAGGTCTGCTAAGTGCCCATAACTTGCTTTTTCACAAAGCGCTTCATTTGCACGCTTTGCACGTGTATTCCATGTTCCCAATGCTGAATGTCCGTATAATTGGAGCTTGCGTTCGTGTACGGTGCACACTCCAAATTCGACAATGGTACGACTTCAACTGACTATCGAAGATCGAGGAAGGGCTATTGCTTGGCTTCAGGATGCCAATACGCAAAGAAATGTTGCTCTGAGACTTGGTGTCAGTCAGAGTGTCGTTGGCCGACTGTGGCAACGGTACCAAGCAACGAATTCTGTTCGAAATCGTCCACGTTCGGGAAGACCCCGAAGCACTACAAATAGAGAAGACCGCTACATCACCAATATGGCTCTACGTCAACGCACAACCACTGCACGCCGATTACGTGACAATCTGCGGACTGCGACTGGAACTCGAGTGTCTGATCAAACCATACGCAATCGTCTGAGAGCCAATAATCTACGCTGCCGTCGCCAGGCTGTTCGACCACCACTCCTACCACATCACAGAACGGCCAGACGTCACTGGTGCACGCTTCATCTGCGGTGGCAACGTGTTCAGTGGGGTCGAGTGATGTTCACTGATGAGTCCAGGTTTAGTCTCCAGTTCAACGACGGTCGGGTTCGTGTCTACAGACGTCCTGGGGAGCGCTTCGCTGATGTTAACGTTAGACAACGTCACTGGTTCGGTGGTGGCAGCGTCATGGTGTGGGGCGGCATCTCTATCCACCACAGGACCCCCCTCTATGTGGTGGATGGCAATTTGAATGGAATCCGCTATCTGAATGAGATTATCCGGCCGTTGGTTCTCCCAGGCCGTTGGTTCAGCAGATTGGCAGCGGGGCAGTTCTGCAGGATGACAATGCCAGATCCCACCGCGCCAGGGTGGTAACGGACTTTCTCAGACAACAAGGTATCGCCAGGATGGATTGGCCAGCATATTCGCCTGACTTGGCCCCAATAGAGCACGCCTGGGACGAATTAGGCAGGAGAGTTCGGGATAACCATGCCCCTCCGGCCAACCTTCATGATCTGGGTCAACTTCTTATGGCAGAGTGGCAGGCCATTCCCCAAGAGTTCTTCAGACGTCTGATCAACAGCATGAGGCAACGATGTGTCGAGTGTATTCGCGCCAGAGGTGGATTCACACACTATTAAACGTATTAAACTAATGTGTAAAATCCATGTTTGACAACCTTCAACTTTGACAGCATGTCATGTGACTTTCTTGTATACAGTGACGTTTATTTGTGTTTTTTTGTAAATATGGAACAATAAAAAAAAAAATTGGTGTAGTTTACATCATCAATCTAATACACTCTGAAACTTATTTGGTTATACATTTTTGACCCTTAAATTCTTTTGAGTAGTATATATTATAATAAGAACTGCAGACTTTATCACTATATATATTTAGTAGCAGTATTTCTAGTAATATAGTAGACTGTTTAATTGAACTTTAAAAACAGATATATATATATATATATATATATATATATATATATATATATATATATATATATATATATATATATATCCATTTAAGATATACGTAATTAATGATAACAAAAATGAAAACAAGTATAAATGATATTTTCCACCACCCAGTGGGTATACGTGACGCCTCAAACCGAAAATGGTAACTGGTGTATCAAAAGCTGTGGTGTGTGCTGTCTTGTGTAAATTCACTATAAATGGCCCCGGCTGCTACATGGTAAGAGTCGGAAGCAGACGTCTTCTCTCACTCTCTACACACCTTATAACCTTAGTACAAAATGTCCAGATGTCTCAGTAGGAACAATAAGTACGTGTCACGTCTCAGTAGCACCAAGAAGTACGTGACACATCTCAGTAGTACCAAGGTGTACGTGACACATTTCAATAGGACCAAAAAGTACGTGACATATCTCAATACGACCAAGGAGTACGTAACACATCTCAATAGGAACAAGGAGTACGTGACATATCTCAATAGGACCAATGAGTACGTGACACGTCTCAATAGGACCAAGGAATATGTGACACATCTCAGAAGGACTATGGAATACGTAACACATATCAATAGGAACAAGGATTACGTGAAACATCTCAATACGACCAAGGAGTACGTTTCACATCTCATTGGGACCAAGGAATACGTGACACATCTCAGTAGGACCAAGGAATACGTGACACATATCAATAGGACCAAGAAGTACGTGAAACATCTCAATAGGACCAAAAGGTACATGACACATCTCAATACGTTCAAGGAGTACGTAACACATCTCAATAGGAATAAGGAGTACGTGATACATCTCAAAAGGACCAAGGAGTACGTGACACATCTCATCTCAGTAGGACCAAGGAATATGTGATACATCTCAGTAAGACTAAGGAATACGTGACACATATCAATAGGACCAAGGAATACGTGACACATCTCAATAGGACCAAGGAGTATCTGACACATCTCAATAGGACCAAGGAGTACGTAACACATCTCAATACGTCCAAGGAGTACGTAGCACATCTCAATAGGACTAAGGAGTACGTGATACATCTCAATAGGACCAAGGAGTACGTGACACATCTCATATCAATAGGACCAAGGAATACGTGACACATCTCAATAGGACCAAGGAGTATGTGACACATCTCAATAGGACCAAGGAGTACGTGACATATATCAATAGGGCCAAGAAGTACGTAACACATCTCAATAGGACCATAAAGTACGTAACACATCTCAATACGTCCAAGGAGTACGTAGCACATCTCAATAGGACTAAGGAGTACGTAATACATCTCAATAGGACCAAGGAGTACGTGACACATCTCATCTCAATAGGACCAAGGAATTCGTGGTACATCTCAGTAGGACAAAGGAATACGTGACACATATCAATACGACCAAGGAGTACGTGACACATCTCAGTAGGACCAAGAAGTACGTGAAACATCTCATTACGACCAAGAAGTACGTGACACATATCAATAGGACCAAGAAGTACGTGACACATTTCAATACGACCAAGGAGTACGTGACACATCTCAATAGGACCAAGAAGTACGTGACACATCTCAATATGACGACCAAGGAGTACGCAACATATCTTATTATGATCAAAGAGTATGTGGCACATCACTCGGAAAATAAATCAAAATATACATATCACGCAGAGGCCAAAGGAAACCTGGCATATGATTTTGAGAACAAGGGATATGTGACACATCACACTGAGAATAAGGGATACGTGACACATCACATGGAGAAAGAGGGATACGTGACATATCACTCTGGGATAACGAGGGATACGTGACATATCACATGGAGAACAAGGGATGCCTGACACATCTCACTGAGGACAAGGGATACGTGACACATCACCCTGAGAACAAGGGATACGTGATACATCACTCTGATAACAAGGTATACGTAACACATCACACTGAGAACAAGAGATACGTGACAGATCACACTGAGAACAACGGGTACAAAAGAGTACGTGACGATTTGCATTAAACTGAAGGGATATTTCAAACAGGAAGGTTAAACTAAAGATTTTCTTAAGCCAATAAGTTGATAGAGTTTGGATGTTCTGGAGAACATGTTTTTATATTAATATACACCAAGGAGTCAGTGGCGAAAATAAGCTTTCATCGTGCACTTATCGTTAGTGATAACATTCCAGGCACGTACGACTGGCCGAATCAAAGTGAACGAGAGTGGTGCAAAGCACTGCTCGAGTGGAATAATGATGCTAATTAATTTAAAACCAGCTACGTATGGTCTGACATACTGGTTGCCTCGACCAGAGTACTTGGTACAACCCCGTAATAAGCCAGTAATCGAGTTCGTTAGAATATAACTGTGAAAGATTAAGAGTGTATACCATCCAATCAAATGTCATAGACGACAATGGTAATATATGCGTCTAGATGCAACATTCATTCATTAATTTAAACTATTTTCGTGCTTATATCCAATTAGGGTTCAAGCACGCGGTCCTGGGCACACATCTCAGCCATCTGCGTTGTATCTCTGGGACAAAGGGTTAGTGGATAGTGAGAGAGAAGTCTGTGCAGTGGCCATACACCATCCCATTGAGTTGTTAAACTCGCTCTGGGTGGGAGCCGGGATACACACCCAGACTTATGTTCGTTGGTTTAACCATTACATCCCAGAGGCCGGTATGCAACAACATATACGCCATAGATATAAATACTACAACACTTCACCTGTAAAGGGTGTGTAACACCAAATAAAATCACATGTGTATTCATAACTGCTACATGGAACATTTCAATCAACATATATAAATACAACACTTGAACCAACGGGAATCGAACCTAGACATCAGGTGAGCACTTCACCACTGGGCTACGTCCCTCCCCGGGACCGTCAACAGCGTCGTCCAAATTATTTAAAACTTTACAACGACGACAATAAACTAATTTTCACTAGAAAACACACCCACTAATTTTATCGATTATAGATCACTAAGTAATCAATTAAAGCCATAGCACATTTTGTCCAACCCCATTTCTGTCCTGGAGAGGCAGTCCAGGCTGCGTGCTTGAACCTAAATTGGATATAGGCACGTCAAATACTTATAAATAAGTAACTGTGCTAAAGTCCGACACCTGTTTGGATATAAAGAATAATTTCTTTCTTTTCCCTGCTTATATTAAGGTTCAAGCGCGCTATTCTTGGCTCACACCTCAGCTATCTGGTCTGTCTATCCAGGCGAGTGGGTTAGTGGTTAGCTATTAGTGGTTAGCGAGAGAGAAGTCAGGGTAGTGGTCATACATCTACTTATCGATTCGTTAAAACTCGCTCTGGGTGGGAGTCGGTACCAGGCTGCGAACCACTTCCAGACTCAATCTCTAATGACGTCAAACACATACAATTTGTATGGCGTTGTCATCACGTTCACGTCTCAGACTCTATTAGTCTCGAGTCTACACTCTTAAAAGTTTTATAAGCACCGGGCTGAGACGTAGCCCAGTGGTAAAGCGCTCGCTTGATGCGCGGTCGGTTTGGGATCTATCCCGGTCGGTGGGCCCATTGGACTATTTCTCAATCCAGCCAGTGCACCACGACTGGTACATAAAAGGCCGTGGTATGTGCTATCCTGTCTATGGGATGGTGCATATAAAAGATCCCTTGCTGCCAATCGAAAAGATTAGCCCATGAAGTGGCGACAGCGAGTTTCCTCCTTCAATATCTGTATGGTCCTTAACCATATGTCTGACGCCATATAACCGTAAATAAAATGTGTTGAGTGCATGGTTAAATAAAACATTTCCTTCCTTCCAGTACCTGTATTACAGTGGAATCTGCTCCAAGCAGCCCCTGGTATCGACCTCGGTTGATCATCGGCATTATGGCTAGTGCGTATAAATGAGATTTTAACTATATCGACTCACAAAAGCAGAATGCTGGAAACACTTTATACTGAAAATGGCGACTTCACTTTTAGTTTGCATCAACGACATCAAGTGTATTTTGATTGGTACATAGTAACTAACTGGAAGTGAGACTGCGGGTTTATGTGTGCAAAGGAATCAGTATCGGTGGAGCAGTAGTTATTTATTTATTTGTTATTTGTTTAATTGTTTTTGTTTTTATTCTATGACACCACTAGAGCACATTGATTTATTAATCATCGGCTCTTAGAGAAAACTCATCATATTTCCTACAGACAGGACAGCATATACCACGACCTTTGATACACCAGTTGTGGGGCACAGGTTGTGAAGGGACAAACCCAATAAGAGAGGATGGGTCCACCTAGGAAATTCGATCGTACGTCAGTATCCGTGCCCTGTGTGCATGATAGATGTTTAGTTAGTGCTCCAGTACAGGCTCTAACAGAGTCCGCGGACAGCTCGGTGCGAGGTGTAAGACCACTCACAACAGGTACGTGTCTCTCACTAACCACTAAGCAGTGGCGTTTAGCACACAGATCACGTAGCTGACCAGTATGCATCCAGCAGACTTGAACACCAGTTTGATACAAGAGCGGAAATAAATCTAAATAACATTTAAAATGACCAACTTGTACTAGTTCTGATTATTTGGGAGAGCAAAAGTTTGTTTTGTTTAACAAGACCACTAGAGTACATTGATTTATTAATCACCGGCTATTAAATGTCAAACATTTGGAAATTTTGACATATAGTCTTAGAGAGGAAACTCGCTACATTTTTCATTAGTAGCAAGGGATGTTTTATATGCACCATCCCACAGACAGGACAGCACATGCCACGACCTTTGATATACCAGTCGTGGTGCACTGGCTAAAACGAGAAATAGCCCAATGGGCCAACCGAAGTGGATCGATCGCAAACGGACCATGGATTTCCACTGGGCTACGTCCCGCCACTTGGGAGAGTAAAGAGTAGCTTCTTAAGCAGGTGGCTGCATAATTAAGGCGGTCGCAAAATAGAGGCGTTGTTTGAGCAGGTTTAACTGTAGCCTACCTATTTTGAGAGTTTGTTGCTGACATTGTTTTGAATACGTTTTCATTGGCTATATTTGCTTCCCAAACTCAGAAGAAGTATTTATACAACTCATTGCGTATCTGTGTATAAGAAGGGTACTCTGGACATAACAGATCGGGCTTTGTTTAAAAGCTGTTGCTATTATGAAACGTGTGATGTTCGACAGAAAAGGAAGCATTAAATCATTCAGTGAAGTTGCGGGAAGTAGTTTAATGGCGTGGAGCGTCCGCTCAAGATACGGGAGATCTTAGGATCCATCCGCCTTAATAGACAATGACAGTCTTCGTCCAGAATTTAGTTTATACCGTTAAACACCCGAAAATGATATATTATTATGTTCGTAAGGAAAACAGATTTGATTACCCAAATTCAACACCCTCCCATTCAGAAAAACAAAACAGATTACATTAAGACAAAGTAGAGTATAGCAAGTCAAATGCAATCACATTCAAATACACACACACACACACACACACACACACACACACACACACATAATCACGCACACACACACAGATTGCGGTTTGAACAGGAACGGAATGTTTTAAGATTCCTCAACACATTTTAAATACGGCTATTCTGTGGCTAACATATGGTTGTTTTGACACTAGGCCACATGCACGTGGGCTACTGCTACCGATCGATCCTATTTGTCCATTGGTGTAATAATTAGGTCACCAGAGGTCAAAAGGTCATGACATTTTGTTGATTTTTAAACTCCGACACCTTGGGATTAATGGTACTACTACCAATTCGTTAAATTTCAGGGTCTGGCCCATGGCCTATATGGGCCACCGTTATGTAGACAAGCCCTCCACCACTGAGTTTATGTCCTGCCTCTGGATTCAGATTCTTAAAGAATCTGGAGGAAACTCGAACATGTTAGAGGTATACCAACACAGACCACCCAAAAAAAACGACATTTTAATTAACATATGGGTTCCTCCGCGAACGTTAACCCCAGTACTCATGTGTAATATGAATTTACCGTTAGCCAACTCCTGCCACTAAGGCCAATGTCTTGCCGTACCATATCCGAGTAGTGAGTTACGGGGCACTTAAGAGTTACAGCACTGCTTTCGACATGTTTTGAAAACATGTTTTATCAAGCAAGTTCTGACAGATTGTGCACCGAGCGTGCAGTTTGGTAATCTCATCATGGAGGATGTAGCAGCTTTCCCTGTGCACACTGGGTCAGTCAGATGGTGGGTGCAGGAAGCTTGCTTCACTTGGGTTGCACACTACTGGCGAGTTGTACCTCATTTACTGAAATAAATCTCCGTTCTGTTCTGTTCTCAAGTACCTCATTTACTGAAATAAACCTCCGGTGGGTTCCTCGATTTGGGCTGTAGACTACTGGCGGATAAACCTCAGATCTGTTTTGTCTCGAGTTTAAATAAGCTTTCAGGTAGTACTAAACCAAATAACTTCCGGCTGGGTCAAAGTTCGAGGTGCACCGAACTTCTGATAGAGAAGTGAATACATTTTAATGATTTTATGTCTTTCTTTTTTTTTCTCTTTTTTTGTTTGTTTGTTAAAGCGTCCGCCTGATGCAGGCATCCAAATAAGTCGAGAACGGTCGTTCAGGTTACCGGGAGGTTACCACATGTAAGAAAAGTCGAGAACGGTGTTTTGTTCTCGATATAAATTTCAACGGTAGTTTCGTTTCCAAACGTAAACCAGGCAATGCATTCCGGACTTCCGCATTTCATTTTCTTGTAAGGAATTGCATCGATGTTCGCGCACACTTGTGCATTTGCAAGCAATTATAGTTATTCCGCGTTTAAGCAGCGTCTACTAGATAAATTTATTTCCGCGTTTCGTTTTCTCGTACCGATGTTCGCGCACACCGATACAATTTTAGAACGTCGGCGTTAAAAGTAGTAGCAACAGGAATTCAATTTTAACTTTCATATAGTTGTGGTAACATATAGGTTATCAGGCTATATTTTGTGGTAACCTGTAAATGGGTTACCAGACACAATGTTTTTTTCGATGCCTGCTGATGCGCAGTCGTATGGGATCGATCCCCGTCGGTGGACTGATTGGGCTATTTCTTGTTCCAGCCAGTGCATCACGATTGGTATATTAAAGGCCGTGGCATGTGCTATCCTGTCTGTGGGATTGTACATATAAAACGCCCTTGCTACGAATGGAATAAATGTAGCGGGTTTCCTTTCTAACACTATATGTCAGCATTACCAAATGTTTGACATCCAGCAGCCGATGTTTAATGTGCTCTAGTGGTGTCGTTAAACAAAACAAACTTTCTTAGAAAATTATTAAATCATAATTTAACTTTTATTTGACATCACAAGTCCTGTGATTGGTGATAAATGTGAGTGTTATGGTTGTAAAAAAAAATAGTTTCATCTGGGCAAAAATATATGCAATTTTATTTCATCTAGTACCACTGTGTCAAGTAGCCTTGTGCTTGACACATGTATGGGATACCTGTAAAAAAAAGTACTCGAATTGTGTGCGGAACTAGAGTAGTCATAAATGCTACGCGTTATCTCAGAAATTAGCAGCTTGACCCTCAGTTTCTTGGTGGTAGAATTTATATCCGTGGCGTTATGTCGATTGATACGCTGCAGGTAGGAGTTTTAGCCACATATGTTACTGTTGTCGTCTATGGAATTTGGTTTTGTAGTTTATACCCTTCAGGTTTACTTTTTTTTTTTAAATAATTAAAAAAATATTTGCTAAATATACTGGTAAAATTACATTTCATTGTTGCCCGTGTAATTTAAGTAGAGAAAAACTTGATTGAATGTTAGTAATGTGGGACTGAATGTCAGTATTATGGGACTCAGTGTTAGTAATGTGGGATTGAATGTCAGTATTGTGGGACTCAGTGTTAGTAATGTGGGACTGAATGTCAGTAATGTGGGACTCCGTGTTAGTAATGTGGGATTGAATGTCAGTATTGTGGGACTTAGTGTTAGTAATGTGGGACTGAATGTCAGTAATGTGGGATTGAATGTCAGTATTGTGGGACTCAGTGTTAGTATTGTGGGACTGAATGTCAGTAATGTGGGACTGAAAGTTAGTAACGTAGAACTGAATGTTAGTAATGTGGGTCTAAATAACAGTAATGTGGGACTGAATAACAGTAATGTGGGACTGAATGTTGGTAATGTGGGACTAAATGTTAGTACTGTGGGACTGAATGACAGAACCACGGTTTTCGATCCTAACACCATGGATGAGGGTTCTGATGACAGTCACTGTTTGCTGTTACTATGTATGTGTATTATTTGTTTCCTTCAGTATATTTGTTTATCATAATGTTTAATCATTGACGTTTAGGTAGTTAACATATGGTAATTTAACCGTAACTAGTCGCGGAGGGGGCAAGGAGAGCAGCCGTCACTTTCTCCCCACAACAAACATGGTAAGTTACATCTTAGCTTACAAGTGCCCCGGGCCCCCTTTTACAAAGCGATATTAGTACTATCGAACTTAAGCGCTTAAGGCGATTTTAGTGCTACGATCATTTCGTAAAACGGGATTTCGTTTGTCTAGCTGGACAAATCCCTACATTAGTGTGTCATTCTGTTCACTGTTCCGAGTCATTTTGGCATGGGTGTGGCCCTGGTAAGTGTGGTGCTTGACCTAGCGATGAAACACATACATACTCCTTTCGATTAGTAGCAATACATCGTGACTATCCAACAGATAATACAAAGGTCTTCGATTAAACCATGAACTGACGTACTTTCATTCCCATTCCCTTTTTACTTCTCTCCATTTTACGTGTGTTATCTTCTCTCTCTTTAGTTTTCTTCTTCTTTGTTTTCCCCTTTCCTTCTTCATTTACTTTATACAGTAAGCACAGGCATACTTATAGGATATTAAACGAGCTTCCATTTTATATCATGTCCAGAGTGAAATAATGTTCAATTGTCACGAGCTTTAGCATGATAGGAAATGGTAGCGAGTTTAATATTCTATTTATTACCCATAATCGATCTTAATTTATATCACTCAACTCGTTTGGTGGAAATTTCCTGTACGGTTGTAGTGCGCCAATCGATGACGTCATCGTGTGGCGTCGAAGTGGTACGTCCCACTTGGCGTTCTAGTAGGATGTATTACTTTGATATGTACCAAGATATGTTTAACCATATGATAATAAATGTCTTACGTTCCCTCCCCTTCCCTCTTTACTTGGCTTGCCTTCTTCTTTCCACTCGTTTAATTTTCTCTTCATTTCACTACACTTCGTTTTACTTTAGCATCATTCCCCCCCCCCCCCACTCTTCATTTCACTACACTTCTTTTTACTTTAGCATCATCCCCCCCCCACTCTTCATTAAACTACACTTCTTTTTACTTTAGCATCATTCCCCCCCCCCACCTCTTCATTTCACTACACTTCTTTTTACTTTAGCATCATCCCCCCCCCCCCCCTCTTCATTTCACTACATTTCTTTTTACTTTAGCATCATTCCGCCCCCACCCCCTTTTCTTTTCACTTTCCTTTCATATCGTTTTCTTCCCTTTTTCTTTCTCTCGTTGATTCTCTAACTACCCCAGCTTTAGAAGTAATAGAAGTACAATGACTGCACCTGTTCGTGATGGGAGGAAACCTGATCTTACTTCATCAGTGGTTGCTGAACTCTCGCCAGTTTTCGTAATATAGTCTGTTTTCAACGCGCTGTGCGTTACCTGGATTCTAACAATAACCATCTGGTGCCGCTAAATTCTTAAAAGTAACATTCAGTCATGGGGAAGCATTATGAAGCAAACATACACGACTTATATATAATTGTGAACTCATTTATTAGAGAGCCAAGTGGATGGACGGGCGCAGATAGAAAGAAAGGAAGAAAAAAAGATAGAAAGAAAGAAGAAAGAAAAAAGAAGAAAATGCTTCAGAAAACAAAAAGACAAACCGTAGGATACGTACATGTGCATGTACTAGTATAGGGCATGTGTGTAGAATATAGGAGCACTACATCAATGAAATGGTTTTTAATATCACTGTAGTAATGTAAATGTGTGCTGCCATCAATAAACTTGGGATAGGAATGAGCAAGTATATGTCACTTGCATTCTTAAACATTATAATCCTTTTAATGAGCGATTTAGTGTGTGGTTAAATGTCTTTAGAAAAATTGACTGAAGCATTTTAACAATTTTAAGCAGTTTGAATCATATCCCCGCGCTAATAAAACGTGCACGTCTATACCCGAGGCTGTAATAAACACCTGCCCATCCAGTAGTTAAAGAAAGGTAAATACTACTCGTCAATCTGGCCTCAGCTACAGTTGATTGTAGTGACTTACGACGAGATGTACGACTGACACACGCAAACATCACAACCGTTCCACAAAACAACCATAGGGTAATCGTAACTTACCCCTCTCACGATTGAAATCTTCTGTGTCACGATGGTTCGTGTACGCCCTACACGCTTCATTAACAATAGTGCACTAGTTCAAATCAAATTAACATTACTCGTCAGATAATAACAACACATTCAGTTACATACCTCACCAAAGACATGCATGGCAGTATTAAATGCATTGTTCATAATACCAGGACATGGCGAACTTTGACCCGCGAGATGCTATTTCCTTTCATACTGTATACTAAACAAAATTACTGTACCTTCATATAGACTGTAGTCATCAAAGGAAGTATTTTGGCAACACTATGAATTGGTATCTGTCCAAGTTACAATACAGTACCTGACAAATTACTAAAACACAAATGTACGCAAGTACCAAATATAGCGACGGGAAATTATGTCAGTTCTTTTGTAATGGAGATTCCGGGCACCCTGCTGGCGGTTACCAGTGAATGTTACTAGTTACTAATATATCAGCCAGTATTGTGTAGCTGTTAATATAGTCCGACTGGAGATGTGTTCCTTTCTTTGACTGGCATAGAGACAGACATACCTGAAGTTCCCATTTGTAGGGTAACTGTGGTTATCACTGTACTATAATACCGGGTAACCCTGGAAACACCCACTAGCAACAGGTACTTAAACAAATTCTTGATCACTATATTCAGGTATTCGTCTACACACAGACGTCATTTTGGATGTTCTTACATCAAAATAAACTAGTACATAACGTTTTTTGTTTTCTCAGTGCTGGACAGCTTTCAGTGTAAAATTGCCATTGAAATGTTTGTATTTGATGACTATGAATGCATACGTCAATTATGGAGTGTCACCCTAGTACGTTTGCTTAAATATCAATAAACCTAGTGCCGTGACCTCGATTAAGTTACATCTAATCTGCAAAGTTATCAAATTCTTAAAGTATGTGATCTGAAACATATCACATATTTTGATTGCACTCAAAATGTAAGATATTATATGATATACACACACACACACACACACACACACATATACACATACACATACACATACGCATACACACACACACACATACACATACACATACACATACGCATACACATACACATACACATCATCATCGAGAGCGTAATACCTCACATTTATTTCTCTTGCAAAACATAAGGATGTTATGCGGTGTTTAAACGAGTTTTGTAGCAACTCTCATTTTTACCAAGAATCGTAGTTGCATTTTCCACGTACTAGTTTCAACACCCACCTTACACCAGATAAAAATATATACATTTATTTCGCATAGATAGTAATATTTTCACAGATTGCATATGTCATCTATATTTACCAATCAGAGCTAAAGCTGTGGGTGCACCTTGAATAGAAACCAGAAAGCCCACTATTTGCAGCCTAGAGGAGTCGTTAATGTCAAGTCAGTAACATAGATGATAACTAGGTTTGACAACCATAACCATAAACGTGGCGTGAAAATGGACGTACATGTTTCAAGTTTATTGAGCAGGATAGTAATAAGCCAGTTAGCCGCTGAAACAAACTACTAAAACACGAAGGTTACCAAATTCCAGTTTACCCATTCTACTGACACCCCGCTCCCGCATCATGGAAATATCCCAGGGAAGGACCTTGCTAGCCATTCAAGAATCTCATTCATGTACCACCCGATCCAATGTCATTATTTCCGAAATACCCTTTAAATACTGTTCTCAATATGCTTCAGTCTCCAGAAAGAAGGTTGATAACGTTCGGCGTTATGTTCAGTAATAACATAATCACTCTTAAACATTTGAGAGAGAGAAAAGGAAAACAAAGTGCCGTTATGTACCTTAAATACTGACAGTTTGACACGGAAACTGGCTATTTGAAATGGTGCGAAATTGTGTTAAGCTGAAATGAAATGCATTAAGACTGGAAACAGACGTGCGAATGATTTTACGTTCGGATAAGAAAATCAAATATCTGCAGTTGGTGATCATTTATCAATTTCTCGTACACGCTTATAGTCTCACATTCCACGAGTAACCTACTTCTTAATATATTAACTTACTTTCATTCACTCGCTGGTTCTTGTGGTAAATCATGAACAAAAGCAATGGTACACTTCACACACAACAGGGCGACGTGTATAAAAACGTACGCACTTGGGCATACAGTAATTATAACTATCTGTCAACACACACGGTGTATTACACAAACAAAACATTACGTGAACAAAACAAGACACAACAACACACAGACGCATACATATACACGTGCACACGCACAGTGCGCACATATAAACATACATGAAGACAGAATTCCGGACATTCACACACAAGCACACACATACGCAGGAAGTGTGTTTGTGTGGGTTGCAAACAACGATAAAGCCACATTTTTCTATTAGTAGCAAGGGTAGCACATAGGATAGCACATACTGGTCTTTGATATATCAGTCGTGGACACTAGGGCCATCAGAAAAACATTGAATTTCCTAAATTTGATCATTTAAGCAAGAAGTTGAGGTAATGTGTAAAATAGCATTACAATAGGTAGGACTAATTCCCACTGCCTAATAATAATAATCGGTGAGAACCTTTAATAGCAATCAAATCTGGAATCATGTATATACACGAGATCCGAACACAAACGGTCAACATAATGTTGATGACTTTGCAGCACGATGTAAGAGAAAGCCCCCTCTGTCTGGCTCCGCACCACGCTATGAGTTATGAAAGCCTGCATCAAAGAAATCATTCCACAACGATGTACTGTCTACGCCACCAGCTTTCGGCGTCTGTCGGTCTCGGGCTCGGAGATTACCCGGTGTGGGTACTTTCTGTGATGATTTAAAGCAATGCCATGCCTAAAACAAACGTGCCTTCATCAGAAACTGTGCTGCTAACCATTGTGAGAATTTAAAGTCCAGGGACCCGTTCGAATAAACAGTCGTAGAACATCATTTTAAATACAGAAAACCCTTAACGTAACTACGATCACCAGCCCGAGATTGCAATTGACGTAAATTACGGTAAAATAAAAAATAAAATAGGTTCGCAGCAGTTAACTGATGTAGATGTCAAATAAAAGTTAAATTATGATTTGATAATTTTCTAAGAAAGATAAGAAAGTTTGTTTTGTTTAACGACACCACTAGAACACATTAAACATCGGCTGCTGGATGACAAACATTTGGTAATGCTGAAACAAAAAAGAAACTTGACTTGGAATACATATAGCACAGGGATACATTAATAGAAGTTTATGAACAAGAGTTTTCGATTATAGTATCCATTGAGTATAAACGACACAACAACAAAACCGTGCGAGTTTCCATTACTTTATTTAAGCAGTAAGCATCATGACGTCATGGGGGTATTAATTTTCAAAATAACAAGTGACGGATTAGTAAGTCGATTACAGTCAGTAACGTGTGTGACCACCTCGAGCTTCCACTACAGCTCTGCAACGTCTTCTCATAGACCGTAGGAGTTGTGTAAACATCCGCACCGGAAGTTGACGCCATTGCTGTACAAGCGCCATCCCAAGCTCTCGGAAATGTGCTCGATAGGATTTAAGTCTGGTGAGCCGGACGGCCATTCCATGACATTCACACCGGCATTGCGCAAGACGTTTCGTGTCACGGCTGCTGTGTGGGGCGTAGCATTGTCGTGCTGAAACGTTAGTCCTCGTCCATGTGCGCGAAGAAATGGAAGGAGCTCTGGCGTCAACACTTGGTCACGATATTGCTGTCCTGTTAGGTTGCCATTAATGACAAGGAGTCGAGATCGACCGTTTCCTGTAAATGCACTCCAAATCTATCCACCTCTCGTACACAACACCGAGCAAATCGTTCTCGTTGCCTACGCCATATCGTACCCTCCCGTCGGCAAATCTCAGCGAGAAACGAGACTCACTGAATACAACCCTATTCCACTGTCTTTGAGAGAATCTCACATGTCTCCGTGCCCAGTGTAAACGCTGAAGACGATGATTTGCCGTCAAAATGGGTCCAACGTAAGGACGTCTGGCACGAAGTCCTGCAGCGAGCAACCGGTTTTGAATGGTCTGTGGTGTCACCCTCCCCCTGAACAATTCCCTTGATGTTGAAACGGAAGTCATAAAGCGATTACGTAGATGACGTAACCTTGTCTGTTGCTCTTCAAAACGTGACGTCACTCGAGGTGCTCCTGACCGTGGGCGATCTGCAGTTGGCCCGGTTTGCTGAACACGTGTCCTTAGGTTGTGGATTGTCTGTTGCTACAACCAAAGGCTCGCGCAACTTCTGGTACGGACTGTCCAGCTTGCAGCCTACCCATGGTGCTTTCTCTGTCGGTATTGGATAGTCTAAGAATTTGCAAATAATTGTTTCCGTATCACTGTAGCAAAGGTGTGGTGGTCACGTGACATTATGTACGTGCATTTCATGCTTTTAACAAAATAGACCGTGCACGTGCAACATCTCGCTTGACTGAGTATTGTGTATGTGAAATGCCATGTCAACAGCTGGACACAGCATAATATAACAATTAAGTTACCTCAAGTTGCAGTGTGTTGTTGTAGTGCATTTTATAATAAAATGAAGTTTCTTTTTTGTTTCAGTATACATTTGTGTATATAGTCTTAGAAAGGAAACCAGCTATATTTATTCCATTCGTAGCAAGGGATTTTTATATGCACAATCCCACAGACAGGATAGCACATGCCACGGTCTTTAATATACCAATCGTGATGCACTGGCTGGAACAAGAAATAGTCCAATCAGCCCACCGACGGGGATCGATCCCATACGACCGCGCATCAGGCGGACGCTTTACCAAAAAACATAGATATGAAATAATTAAAATTTATGTCAAAATGGATTTAGAATATTCAAAATACCTTTTATTAAACTCAGGGTTTGACGAAAAATATTGTTGTCGTGTTTAGGCCATATAATCTTGACAAGCAAAAATGGAAAGTAACGCTGGTGTATTAATACAGTCGTTTCGGAAATCAACTGGCCAAGTTAGTTACGGGTTTCTGTCAGCGTGTAGACATTGTTTGAGTAACATGTGGTTTAATATTAGCATTGCAGTAGTTACAGAACGTGTGGAGTGTTTCACGGTTGTTAGCGGCAGTGGTTCGTTGATTACCGGACACAACAAACAGATACATTAACGTTAGTGTTTTTAATCTGACGTTGATACAGTGAGCTGGGAAACCAAGATTGGATTATTGTTATTGTTATAGGTGCATTATTAGTAGTATGTGTTATACTAGGTGAAAGGTATGATTTGTTAGAGAATAGGACAGAACCTTTAGGGGTGACCAAGGTGCACAAATACCTACTGTTCTAAGAAAACATGTATTGTATGTAATGATAAATCGTAGGAGAACCTAGAAAATCCTTGGTTTGTAATACACTGTGCAACTAAAGTAGTATTACCTTATTCACACAGACATGGGCGTTAGCAAGGATTTTTTCAAGGTATGTGGAGACATGCTGGCACATAATAAAGTATAGGCATTGTCATGCATAGGCAGGCTCGGCGAAACTAATGGAACATCGGGGGGGGGGGCTGAGTGACTGAGATAGAGGGTGTGCATTTCATTATATTGAAAATAGAGTATTGTATTGTCTATATGTGTGTGGTGGCTGTGCGTGCGTTGTAATTAACGTATTAATAAGCTGAAGAAGAAATATTTCAACAATGTAATATATTGTGTAGTATTCCTAGAAACATTTTTCTAACGATAATTGATTGAAGAAAATTTCACAAAGACAAAATGTACTGAAAAACTGCTGATAATCCTCCCAACCCTCCAAATTAAAAGCAAAAAAAAAAAATTGGATTCTGCTTTTAAAAGATTTTTAGATTGAACTTAAAACTATCTGCATTTAGACATGAACAAATTTACATTTTGTTTAGGGTGTGTACGTGTAGAAAGATTGTATTATTGGGAAAACAACATCAAAATTAACGTTGGGGCAGTCGGAAATGAAATATGCTTTAGACAAACTAGACTCTAATAAGTGTCTCTGTGTGTGTGTGTGCGTGTGTGTGTGTGTGTGTGTATATGTTTTGTGCGTGTGCGTGTGTTTCTGTGTCCAAAACATATTTTGCCATTAAAAAAACCCTGCTATGGGCTCCTATACACAGATTAGAAGACAAAAAAGACACGTGTCAGATGTAAAAAAAAAAAAGAGAAGATATTTCAAGCAATTAATCAAATCGTTACAATTTTTTTAGTTTCATACAAATATCGCTACTGATCAGAAATCCGAACCTAAAAGGTATTGGTACTGAGCAGGGTACAGGAAAGCCAGGGTAAAACGTGCAATCCTAGTTTCGTCAATACTAGGATTGAAATTCCAGAGGAATAATATCCTCGTAAACGATAGAATGAGCGTTGTTCCAACATGAACAGTGAATCGTTTGTAGTCCGTGTCTGCATTCCCAGCGCAGTGGAAACCATTGCATTTAGCCATGTTCCTCCAGTTCAGTGTTCATATAAGTTCTTATTAATTCCACATTCTTGGCAAAGTGGAAACGGTTGTATTTAAATAAAGTCTAAAACATGAACCGGCGTTGTTTCGGTTGGACGCCTAAACACGGGTAATTGGTCGTTTACATTTACATGTTTGGCACTGTGGCCCAGTGTGGGGATGGTTGTGTTTAATGAAATGTACGCTCTTCCAGCTCTGAAAGTCATCTGCACTATATTCACGGTGAAAATGGTGCTATTTATCTTATCCAAATGGTTGCTTTGTAGTTTTAGTGTTTCTAAATCGTGGGACATAGGTGGGCTTTTTAATTTGGCTATAACATTGCGCGCTATTTTGTAAGCCCATTAATTCTTGGTGTGGAATCGTATTAATATTAAAGTTAATAAGTAATAGCATTAACGTATGTGGATAAAATGGGTTCCCTCTTATATGAACCTAGTATCGAGTGAGTTTAGAAAGTCGCACATTATGAAGTAAAATATCGGGAATAATGTAATGTAGAACAGTGAAATTTTATATTGTGTATTGATGGTACAAGTTTCGTTTCATGTCTTTCTTTTAATGGGCGTGTCAAACAAAACGGAATGTGAAAAAGTGCTATACTAGTGGAAACCCACTCAACATCTACACATCATGTATCTACTAAACACGATGGTCGACTGGCCCACTGTTTTCATTTCGTACAACCCACAGTCTCTTGTTAAATGAAGAAATACATTTATTTATTTCATAGAGTACTATTTTTGTCAGCAATATGTCGAGATTTTCCTTTAAAGCACTTCTGTGGGTGAAATTGTCAGCGTGACCGCTGTTGACTCTCTCAAGGAGACAGTCCCATATTGAATAGTCCATGGGGTTGCAGAGGCACATAAAAATTAAATTTCGAAACGTTGGGGGTTGTGAAAAGACAATGATGCAACAACTGACCGTCTACGTACGGTTGATCTACATCTACCGTACGTACATGTCAATGTGGAGTATGTTCTCACTGGTATAGCATTTTTAAACATTACGATGTTTTATCACGTGCCATTTTAAAGGTAAACCATGTATGAAAATAAAAATTCACAATCAATTCATAATATAATAAATTGCTTTTGTACAAAAAGTCTTAATGTTATATACGTTTCCCGTTAACGTGCGACGTTTTTGTTCTTTTCAATAACCCGATATATATAATCATATAATTGCACTGTAATTGTGAAGTAACTTAGAATATGTTATATGTTACAGTACCACCATAATCACCTTTAGGTAGGTAGGTATAAAGGATTTACGTGCACATATACCACGAAGGTTTCACGCACGCCTGTCATGGGCTTAATCTCTGACTTCGCCAGTGACTAAGTCCAGGATAGGAAGGGGGGAGGGGATAAGTTTGAGGTGGACGGAAAATGGAATAAAGCCATTTAGTAAAGGTCCAGCGAGTGCGCGGACCAACAAGTAGACACCAAGTAATAGCCGCGTTGTCATTGGTTGTAGTTCGATTCCTTGTGTCTACCTGTAAAAAAACCTAAGTCTACGGAGAATAACTGCATCCCAATCATGTCCGGACTAAGAATTTAAACCCAAAGATAAGTTTGACTGCTCGGTCTAAAAGGTTTTAAGGTTATTTGAGCAATTGAACGGGCGCCAAAATGAAGTGCGTTGGACTATTTATAAAAAACCAAACATAATAATTTTTTAAAGTCCAACTAAGCCCCAAAAAGGAGGTTACTTGTCCTAGTTAAGGTTGGCGCAGCAGGACTCATGGCGAAGTGATGGACTGTTCAGGCCTGAAGTTGGGGAGTCCTTCAGTCAACAGCTGGGCGTTTCTGTCGATGGCTCCTGGATGGATGTCCCGCAATACCATCTTTAGGATGCGATGAATCGTCGCGTTGGACATCGATGGCATCAGGAGTCCCTGCCTGTACAGTCCGTCCTGCTGTGCTGTCACGTAGAGTTGTTTTGAGTGGAGGGCTGCCTGTAGCTGGTACTTCCCCTGTCCAGTTGGAAGTTGGCGCCACAGCTCTTCTACCCACGGTCCCTTGAGGTGCTTGCTGTCGGTCACCGATAACCGCTCCTCGGTACTTTGCTGGAAGTTTGTCGCAGACGAGAATCCAGTCGGATGTCTTCGGTATGGTGGCCGCCGACATCTTCCTCCTCTTGGGTTCTCGCTGGACCGCCGCTGGAACAGCAACAACTGCCGGAGGTGCTGGTGGACTTGCCGGGGGGTCAGTAATGACCACGTGTCCCGTATCCATTTGAGCTGGTACGTCTACAGGAGGGGCCGCCAATGTCAGTGGAGCTGACAGCTTTGGTCCCCCCTGGGCCGCTCCTGGCGAATGCTTCTGTCGAGTGGGTGGGGGCGGCCGCGTAGAATGAACCGCCCCCGGTGGTTTAGCCACCGGGTTTGGATCACCCTGCACCGCCCCTGTCGGTCTCGTCCTCCTCTTCGGAACAGGTGGGGCCGCCCCTGGCGGTTGAGCCGTCAAGTTAGCCTCCCCCCCCCCCCCCTGCGTAGTCTTAGGTCGCCTCCTCCGTCTTCTGCTGGGTGATCGACGCTTCCTATCCACGCCGTATATTAGCGTGATGGTCGCGGAGTCGCCATTGTGCTCGACGCGATACTTAGACAAAAGCCCAAGCGTGCGCAGCACAGCCCCTGGGGGGTGGGGGGGGGAGAGAGAAATCACCACGTTCTCGGAACACAACCTTATCGCTCGAGAGTCAGTACAGAAGTCCTAATCACCTTTATCATAATCATTAATGTCATAAACACCCATCAGCATAAACAATCTGATTTGCCTATAGGCTATAATAATGCATCTTTGTTAAAAAATAAACAACGCCTGTTTATGTTATTTAATGTTTTAGTCTTATACAATAAAAACAATCTTGGTTAAAATAAAACAAGGCAGGGAAAAACAGACGCATTTTTGTACTGTATCAAAGTAACGGTATATTTCTGACGTGCTAGATATAAAAAGTCCTAATTTACTCTCACTTTACACAATCGAGTGACGTTATCTCAACAAGACGAACATTAAAGTGTGGTCTGGAATAACGCGGAGATAAGAAACCTGCGCGCAACGCGTATCCAGGAAGTCTCGATAACCTACACGACTAGGTAAGAAGATGAATCAATTATTAAGTCACAGGAACAGTTTCAGGAATTAACCAGTTATGTATATTTTGATAAAAGAAAGTATTTGTGTTCTAGTATTTCAAAGTCGAAAAAATCAACCAGTCATATATATCACTAAAATGAAGACACTTCTTCTAAACTGGTGTTTGCCAACTTAGGTAGTACATGCCCTTAGGAACGATAAGAGAAGTGGGGACCTCACGCTATAGATTCTTCCCATAATGTGGTGCTTTATATGCAGCTAAACTTGGAATTACAAATCTGTGACGTCAGAGGGGGGGGGGGGAGGGGACATGTGATACCAATAGAAACAAAATATTGTTCCCAAATACACATCCCAGGATTTTGATTAGGCATGGCGCTTTTTATTTGTATAGAATATAATGTTGTATTTATAATGATCATTTGCACTAGAGAAAACTGCTATGGTTAGGCCTATTATCAAAAGAAATTATAAAAATAAAATAAAATAAAATAAACCGTCATGATGCTGGTATTACTATCTACAAATTACTTTCTACTGGGTATTTAATTAATTTGTGTGTGTGAGTGTAATCGTGTGTGTGCGTGCGCGTGCGTGCGTGTCCGTGCGTGTGTGGTTGACTGCACAGTTAAGTTCCGTGATGACTGCCAGTCTTTAATTTTCAAACAGAAGGTCAATATTATAAAGATCATATTGGTTATGGTGCAAATGACGCATTGAAATACAAACTTAAGGATTGTTGGTATATAATGCTTACTTAGGTATACAAATTGCACGACTGTATTGCTACAGAGTTATACAAAATTCAAAAATTAAAAACTAAAATTCAAATATCTCAGTATGTCTAAAGTGTGATATAATAGGTTATTTCCGTAGATCATTCATATATAGTTAAAAATTGCAATAGGGGACGCTTTTGTGCTTTTAAAGCTGCTAAAACAATGTAAAAGTGAAACATGTTAATTTATAGTTTTAACATAAAAAATAAAATGTCAGAAATGACAGTTGACCTTCTAATGGTATAGTCGCTCGACAGATGACCTACAACCAGTAGAGTCCAAGACATTTGACCTACTAATGGTAGTCGCACGACAGATGACGTACTAGCGGCAATCCCATGACAGTTGATCTATTAACTGTAGGAGCGTTACAGATGACCTAGTAACGGTATAACAAAAGATGACCTACTAACTATAGTCGCACAAAAGATTACCTACTAACTATAGTCGCATAACAGATAACTACTAACTGTAGTCGCACAAAAGATGACTTACTACCTGTAGTCGCACAAAAGATGACCTACTAACTATAGTCACACGGCAGATGACTTACTAATTGTAGTCGCATTACAAATGACCTACTAACTGTAGTCACATGAAAAATGACCTACTAACTATAGTCGCATGAAATATGACCTACTAACTGTAGACACACGGCAGATGACTTACTAATTGTAGTCGCATTACAAATGACCTACTAACTGTAGTCACATGACAAATGACCTACTAACTATAGTCGCATGAAATACGACCTACTAACTGTAGTCACATGACAGATGACCTACTAACTGTAGTCGCATGACAGATGACCTACTAACTATAGTCGCATGTCAGATAACCTACTAAAGCCACAGTCGCACGATGTAGATGACCTACTAACTATAGTCACACGGCAGATGACCTACTAACTGTAGTCGCATGAAATATGACCTACTAACGGTATAGTCGCACGACAGATGACCTACTAACTACAGCCGTATCACAGATGATCTACTAACGCTATAGTCGCACAAAAGATGACCTACTAACTGTAGTCACATGACAGATGACCTACTAACTGTAGTCACATGACAGATGACCTACTGACTATAGTCACATGACAGATGACCTACTAACTGTAGTCGCATGACAGATGACCTACTAACTATAGTCGCATGTCAGATAACCTACTAAAGCCACAGTCGCACGAAAGATGACCTGTTCACTGTAGTCGCATGATAGATGGCCTACTAACGTTACAGTCGCACGACAAATGACCTACTAATAATAGTCGAATGATAGATGACTTACTAACAGTATAGTCGCATGACAAATAACTTATTAACTGTTGTCGCATGACAGACTGCCTACTAACGTATAATCGCATGATAGATGACCTACTAACGGTATAGTCACATAACAAAAGGATCTATTAGCAAGACGTTGCCCAAGACAGTTGACCTACTAACGGTATAGTCACAAGACAAAGGGATCTATTAACAAGACAGTTATCCAAGACAGTTGTCCAAGACAGTTGACCTACTAACGGTATAGTCACAAGACAAAGGGATCTATTAACAAGACAGTTATCCAAGACAGTTGTCCAAGACAGTTGTCTAAGATAGTTGACCTACTAACGGCAGGATCCAAATGATGTCAAAAATGTGATACTTTTAACATAGTCTTAAAGGACATATAGTTTTAGAGGACACACGCTACATATTCCTATTACCAGCAAGGGATGTTGTACTTCCCACAGACAGGATAGCACATACCAAGGCCTTTGATATATCAGTCATGGGGCATTGACTAAAACAGGAAAAAAGCAATCAGAGAATATGTAGATTCACATACTGTTTTATAATATTTTAAATTTTATTTCCCTACATTTGAAAAGATAGCATGGTAATATGCCTATAAACATATCTGACTGCTTACATAAGCGTACGAGACGAAGGGTCGACTGCCTCTCCCTCTCCAAGGGCTAGAGTAAAAAAAATATTTTTAAACACGATGGAGATGTTCGAACAAAATGAGCTGGCCCGAAATGTTTTCAGCATGTATTTTCATCTTTCTTCTTACAATATTAGTTGTGATCCATGTAAAAATGCGTAGTGTTTCATTTACAACCCCATATAGATGAGGGAAGTAGTCCAGTGGTAAAGCGCTTGCATTATGTGCGGTCGTTCTGGGATCGATCCCCAAAGGTGGATCCATTGAGCTATTTATCATTGCATCCATTGCACCATGACTGGTACATTAAAGGTCGTGGTATGTGCTATCCTTTGTGAAATGGTACATAGAAAAGATCCTTTACTATTAATGAAAAAACTGTGGCGGGTTTCCTCTCTAAAACTATATGTCAAAATTACCAAATGTTTGACATCCAATAGCCGATGATTAATAAATCAATGTGCTCTAGTAGTGTCGTTAAACAAAACAAACTTTAACTTTTTTACAACCTTTAATAGATGTTTCGTAGTAATGCCAATGTGAATAAACGTTGTTATCTAGATTGGGACATTTTCATTTAATTCGGGTAAAAATCAGCTAGCTCCCTACACAAATGGGATCCCGTACGCCTATGATTGCTTACATTTTCACTAACATTTAGAGCATGGGATCTACAAAGTTTATGTATGTAAGGTGAACGAATGTGTTAATTCGGTCTAGCTCTCAAGGCCACCACTGTTGACGTGCTGCTGTTCGCACTACTACTGTTAGGGTTTCGTACGTACACAGATCGTAGACCGCTACAGCTGTCCGCAAACATCTTGAAATTCTAAAATTGAGGAGTGCCCATCTTAATGTTCTCCAGGAATGTTTAATACACATTCTCCTTCCTGCTGACGTATGCGTGTTCGTCCATTTATCTTAGTCATGCACGAAATTATGAACGTGAGCAAACTACTTGTGTAGACCTACATGTATTTACAATATGGACTTGCTCTCGGTGTATGTAATAAGGTGATGAGTGCGTGTTTAGGTTTTGAGATCACAGGGTCGTTCTCAACGTCTGTTTTATGGTATACCAGTAGTGGAATGTTTTATATAACTGAAAGCGCATAATTAGTTAAAAAGTTTGTTTTGTTTAACAACACCACTAGAGCATATTTATTTATTAATCATCGGCTATTGGATGTCAAACATTTGGTAATTTTGAAATATGGTCTTAGAGAGGAAACCCGCTACATTTTTCCATTAGTAGCAAGGGATCTTTTATATGCACCATCCCACAGACAGGATAGCACATACCATGACCTTTGTTATACCGACCGCGCATGAAGCGAGCGCATTACAACTGGGCTACATCCCGCCAACGCACATAGTTAGAACCCGACGCGAGGGTCGTCCGTCCACCGTGAACATACAGCAGAATCGACTAAGAGCTTCACATGGGAAGCGAGGAGCTTAGGATCGATCCCACTTGTCAGACCCGTTTTGGAACGTTTCTGATTTTAACCAGTTTCTACAACTTGTGTATCAAAAACCGTGGTATGTGTTGTCTTGTTATTAGAAAACAGCACATACAGTTTTAGCTGCCAACTAATATAATATTGTTGTCTTTTTAGGGTCAACATAATGACTACCTAGAGTTGATCACTTCAGAAGTGTTGATGATGTGATTCCTAGAGACCTGTCCAGCAAAATGCATCTATTCATTGTCTGCTTTAGCCTCTTTCTTCAGCTCACAAATGCAGTTGGCATATGTTAGCCTTAGGAACCTTTTGATTATCTCATTTACATTTTACTCTATCATTTAAAGTATATTTAACCTTTTGTTTACAAACAAAAAACCTACAATTATGAATTTTAAAACTTACTTACTAGTTTTTGGCCCCAGTGTTGTTGTTTCGTGAAAAATGGTACGAATCCAAACGAGCGAGTCTTTGTTTAGTGTGAAGTGAGAACCAATACACGCCAGCGGGACCGTGCGTAGTTCCCTCGCTGACAGTTCCTCGTAATAGGATATTGGCTCCACGCGCCATATGCCAGCAAGCGCATCGCTATCTACCAGTGTGCCGCTCATTATTGCATAAGGCAGTGTCTGCTTTCAAAACGATCAGTGAGCAGTCTGCTCTCAAGTAAAATAATTTAAACTCTTGAGGTCATTTGTGTTGAGATAGAACCTAGTCACTGGGCCCCAGTGGTAAAGTGTTCGCCTGAGATGTGATCGATTGTAGGATTGATCACACTTGGTGGATCGATTAGAATTTTCCTGATCTCAAAGCCGTGGTATGTGCTACCTTGTATGCAAACGTACATAAACATTTTAAAAGCAACGGGTGTCTAAAGCAAGTGTAGATCTAAAGCAACTGTTAAGAACCAAATAACCATAATTTAAAATATGCTGAGATGTAACTAAACAAATGTTTCTTTCTTTTTATGATCATTCATAATATGGTATTTGGAACAAATGTACTTTGTAAATATTGTAAAAACAATTTACCGACACAGTTTAATCAGCGACTATTAGTTATCTAATATATGATACTTTGGAGATTGCGAGGTAAAGGGGGATTTCAATTAGTTGATTTTCAGTCAGTTCTTTAATCTGTGTTATAACTGTATGCCAAAACACAATGTCATTGATTCTCAGTCAGTCCCTTAATCTGTGTTATAACTGTATGGTCAAAACACAATTATTGACAAATCCGTTGGTGAGAACACCATGCATTATTTTTGATAACACATGGGTTGTTAACAAACACGTGTCAAGACATACGACTGGCTGTTCCTAGGTGATGACCAGGTCACCGGTGCCATGCAGCCAATGAAAAACAAATCGGTGGAAATAGATTACACTGTGACG
>NC_054707.1:27267922-27322200 GCF_016097555.1 Gigantopelta aegis
TTAAATAGCATCAAATGTATTGTTTCACGGCACTAGAATACATTGATCATAGGCAATTGGATGTCAAACACCACGTTGTCATCAGAGGAAACCCCCTACATTTTTTTCTAATGCAGCAAGGAATATTTTTTATGCTCTTTCCCACAGACAGGAACACACATGACAGCCTTTGACCAGATGTGGTGCACTAGTTGGAACGAGAAAAACCCAATCAGGTGAATGGATACACCGAGGTGGTCCGATCTTGTGACGCAAGCACCGCAAGCGAGCACTCAACCGTTGCCTCAAGATATTGAATTGAAATATTGTGTACTTTTACTGTTAAATTTATTTAGCTTTTTTTTTTTTTACGTACAATTTTGAATCAATTGCTAATTTAACAATATTTGTCCTAATGCCTACAATTTTTACTGAACGTGACAATCGGTGTGTGTGTGGGTGAAACCAAGTGAATATTTCCTTTTCTGAACAGATCTGGCCTTTTTAAGGGCCACTATGGGCAACCTAGGGAGACACCTCAACACCAACCAAGTCCCAGTAACGAGCTACTCTCGGCATACTATACTATGTTCAAAATATATATAGCTCCCCATTTCCATTTAGGCGGACCGTTAAAAAATGCGTCAGATTTCCTACATTCAATTTGGCTTAATCCTAAGGGATATTCCAACTACCATATCACCAAAACCACCTCCATCTGCTACCGATTGGACGGCTGCACTCTTACACCTGCCAGTGCAGACAGTCCCATCTCTCACCCACCCCAACCCTTTCCTGTCCGGGACAGAGGAGCCAGTTGAGGCTAGCACCTGTGCCCATGACAGGCGTGCCCTAAAACAGCTTGCTCTGAATGTGCACGTTAAACCCTATGACCTGACCTAACCTGATTATGAAAGCACTGTTTAAAATTTCCGTCAAGTAAAGTCATATTTAAATTGCACATTCAGAACACTTTTGGTTCTTATTGACGAACAAAATTTGAGAACACTGTTCTAAAATACTTTAATTGTCTTCATTTTTATTTTTGATGAACCCTCTAAATTTGTGCCCAACTTTTAATCTAGTGTACTTTTTTGGCCGAATTAGACTAAATGTATTGCATATTTCAGTCCATCGCATTTCCCCTTCCCCTCCTACTATATTTATAAATAATAAAATTGAAGTGGAGATATTTTATTTTGATTTTGGGGGGTGGGGTGGGGGAGGGATTCAGTCTATAACAATGACCGCGGAGTGTATTTGAAAGGGGGGCATGGTGTCGGTTCAATGGCCTAGGAGATGAAAATAAATGTATTTGAGGGTCTGAACCTGCTTCCCTGAGTAAGTTTGAATTTCAGGTGTTAAAATGTCACATTTCTGACCTTCTGAACAGAGTAACTGGAAAAGTGGGAGAATGAGGACTATTAGGTCGGATAT
Source organism: Gigantopelta aegis (assembly GCF_016097555.1). Lineage (NCBI taxonomy): Eukaryota > Metazoa > Mollusca > Gastropoda > Neomphalida > Peltospiridae > Gigantopelta > Gigantopelta aegis. The sequence continues at coordinate 27,269,339 of NC_054707.1, forward strand.
TAACATTTATTCCATTGATAATAATATAATGTTGGATAAAAATGGGAATGACATGGAATTGTACCCAAAATACACCAGATTCTTTTTCGTAGTCTTTTATTTTTTTATTTTTTTTTACTTACTGTAACGTCTGAAAAAAAGAAAGAAACTAAATCAAAATATAAACCAGTAAAAGATTTAGCGTGGATGAAATAAATCTTAAGAAGTTTTCCCAAAATAAAATTGTATGGACTATACCGGGTCCGCAACAAGAACAAGAACGGCACTAGCACTAGATACAGCCTATATCCAGGTTCCTTTTGGAAATCACGCTCATACACATTTACATATTAAAAAAGCAGCTCGCAGACGAAATGACTCGTGATCGTTGGTCAAATCGGCGGTAAACATACATGTATAATGATATTGGTACAACTAGTGGAGAATACACATGCAAAATAAACAGCTCCAGATAAAACCTGTAACCTAAGTTCCTTTTGCAAATCACGTAAACACATTTATGTAACTAAGCATATCGCAGACCAGCGATCGTTTGTAAAGTTGGCGGTATAAACACACTAGTGTGCATGTATGGCTACTGGTGAAAAAACAAAGGCATATTTCATTATGGGGTGTTTTCCCAAATCAAATTGAATGGATAAAATTAGCATATAAATATATTTGACATAAAAAACAAACAAAAAAACCCCACCCTAATAGTAATAATAAAAAAAAAAAACGGAATATTTTCCCCAAATCAAATTGTACACACACAAAAAAACCCAAAAACGAACAACTGTAGAGAGATATCTACAACGACAGCCCTAGAAAAAGAAAATATATACATAACTGTAATACAAACAACTCCTGTACCGAAGTTCTTTTTGGAAATCACTCCAACACACATTTATTTAACAAAGCTCGTAAACGACATGTAACCCGCGATCGTTGGTCAAATCGGTGGTAAACGTATACAGGTAATATTGGTACAATTAGTGGAGGAAAAGGTAAATGGGTGATAGAGAGAATACATCTGCAACAACAACAGCTCCAGATAAAACCTGTAGCCATGTTCCTTTTGGAAATCACGCCAACACACATTTACATAACAAAGTTCGTAAACGACATGTAACCCGCGATCGTTGGGTTGTTGGTTAAATCGGCGGTACACGTTTACAGGTAATATTGGTACAATTAGTGGAGGTAAATGGGAGATAGAGAGAATACATCTGCAACAACAGCTCCAGATAAAACCTGTAGCCATGTTCCTTTTGGAAATCACGCCAACACACATTTACATAACAAAGTTCGTAAACGACATGTAACCCGCGATCGTTGGGTCGTTGGTCAAATCGGCGGTACACGTTTACAGGTAATATTGGTACAATTAGTGGAGGAAAAAGGTAAATGGGTGATAGAGAGAATACATCTGCAATAACAACAGCTCCAGCCATGTTCCTTTTGGAAATCACGCCAACACACATTTACATAACAAAGTTCGTAAACGACATGTAACCCGCGATCGTTGGGTCGTTGGTCAAATCGGCGGTAAACATATACAGGTAATAGTGGTTTAATTAGTGGAGGAAAAGGTAAATGGATGATAGAGAGAATACATCTGCAACAACAACAGCTCCAGATAAAATCTGTATCCATGTTCATTTTGGAAATCACGGCAACACATTTATTTAACAAAGCAGCTTGCAGACGAAAGGACCAACGATTAGCGATAGTTGGGATCGTTGGTAGATTCGGCGATGAACATACAATGAAACATAGTTTTGTAGGCACATTTTATTATTATTATTATTGACAAATTTAACGGATGAATGGATGTTTAACGACGCCCCAGCACAAAAATACACAGCGGCTATTGGGTGTCACAAATGTTAAGTATATGAAAACATTTATATATTTACGTAAAACCACAATATAATACATAAATAAAGGTAAGTATATTTTAAAACTTTGTATAGAAGTGTTTTTAAAACTTTACAATTAATTCTGGATGGAGTTTAAAAGATTCTAAAACATTTCTGTTCCCAAATATATAATTTCTTGTTGGCTTGAGATGATCACACTCCACCAAAATGTGGCGCACAGTCAGTGTACACTGACAATGTCTACACTGAGGAGGGGGGGTGGGGGGTGGGGGGGGGCCTTCTTTAAAATACATGAATGCGTCAAATATGTATCGCCGATGCAGACACGGCACAAAACTACTTCATCCTTCCTGCACCGCCTGTAGAATGACTGCCACTCTCCCAGGAGTGGCGTGACAGAATGAAGTTTGTTTGCAACCGCACCGTCCCAATCCTCTTGCCAAGTCGAAAAGATATATTTAATAATATAAAATTTAAAATCACTGTAGGGGACAACAACATGGACGCGGGGCAAGTTTAAAACAGACTTGACACATTTGATGAAGACACACAAAAAATAAAGTAAATACTACAATATACTACTTGCCCCAAAACTTGTGGCAGCACATGAAAAGGTATCAAAAACATACTGATTGACTTTATAACACCGGTGAACAGATTCGACATCACAGGCCCGTGGGAACAGTGGCGTAGCCGGGGGGCATGCCCTCCCCCCCCAATCCCTGGAAATTTTTAAGTTTTCGCTTATTAATAACATTAAAAAGGTTCCCACTACTCGATATCACTGTTTGCATGGATGCCAGGTGTCCCCCCCCCCCCCCCCCCAAATACAAAATTCTGCCTACGCCACTGCGTGGGAAATGAGGTGGATCATGTGTGTGTGTGTGTGTGTGTGTGTCACAGCCCGCCCCGCTTGTACTCCGAGGACGAAAATGAATAAAGGTAAAAATATGACACTTGTGTCCCGTCTCCACACTATGGATGCTGAAATCCCCCACTAGAAGTTGTGCACGCTCCCCCAGATATTGTTCCTACGGACCTGGAAACCTGCTCCCCGCCGAAAATAAGACAACATCCATAGCTGCCCGTGACAATTGTCACGTAGGCAAAATAAAACATTATTATTTAAAAATATTTATATATTTTTAATTTCCCATCTAACTTGCAGTATTCCCCCCCTCCCCCCCCCACTATCCTTTTAAAAACATTTTTATTTTATTGTATTCACTTTTTTTTTTTTTTATTATTTATTTTACTTTTTTAAATACAACAAATGTAAAAACAGATTCGATCTCCCCTTACAAATGAAATGAACTTCCCTGCTGTGCCAAATATCACATACGCAAAACCAAGCTTATTCTTTCTCCCCCCCCCCCCCCCATCCATTTTTGTTTCGATTTCATGTCTTTTGTTAGTAAACCGAACTCTCCCTTCTCCATACTCCTTTTTATTGTTTGCTTATTGTAATCGTTTCCCTTTGAAAGATTTACAAGGGTTAATGGTCAATATAAATGTATTATTTAGTTATTATTTTCAGTGTAGTGCAAATGCCTTGTTAACACGTATATCGCGATTTAAAAAAACAAAACAAAAAACAAAAACAACATGAAATAAATATATTATATATATATTTATTTATTTTTTTAATTCATCACGTAGTGTACTCTGCTACATAGTGTAACTGACAACCTCCGCGGCAACTGACAACAAGAAAAAGGTCAGAGGCTCAAATCAAGTAGCTCGTGCACGTTCGCAGTGACCGCCGATCAACCGTCTAACAGGAATTTTTCAATTTTTTCCCCGACAGTCTAGACGCCGTCTAGCTTGGTCGGAGTCGCCGTCTAGACGCCAATTATGGTTGGTTCGTGTACTGTAGATAATCTGTTTATACTACATTATGAAGTGTACTAAGAATACTCATTATCGTAAATCAAAAAGGTTTAATCTTAAATTTTATTATACATAAAAGAGAAGTATATTTTAGATCTTTTATGTATTAAAATGTAACAGTATGAACAGTAAACAGTAATTTGAGGGTTCTTCTCTTTAAAAAATCCAATATGTGGGTCTTATCTATTCTCATTGCTTTTGATCAACTCACAATTCAAGTTGCTTTCGGCATCTAGGAACGTAACTGGACTTTGATTTCTTTCTACTCTTTACTTTTTCCAATTCCCTATAAAACAAAGATTTCATTAGAATTCATGTGTTCCAATTGATATCCAAATCCTTTAAAACTTGATAATGGAAGCTTGAGGTAATTTTTTATTGAAAACAGGGGAACAATAAATTAAATCTACAACAATTAAATCTCAAACAGTATTAAATTAGCAAAAAATAAACACACACACACACAAACACACGTTAAAACTGACAAATTCTCATGACTGTTTAAACAAAACATTTCACCAAGTCTATGTGAAGCTTTTACCGTTTTCTTTCAAACACTCATCTATTTTATGGCTTATTTTTCAAAAAATATAAATGTATTATTGCTAGTTTGTAGTCTGTTAAAGACATATTGTCACAGACAACTAACCTACTTAATGGTCTAACAAAATATTACCTGAACAAAAATTATTTGATTTGTCCCTAAATGTACTTTATTCAACCATCTTCATAACCACCATATTCCATTTATTAATATTTTGTAAAAATAATTGAATTATGGCAATGGTCAATAATTCAAAAACTAAAATTGCCAAGAGGGTTGACATGAATTCCACTCCATCATGGTTCAGTTAAGGTGATGTGATAGCCAGATTTGGTTTCCAACAATTAATGTAATTTTTAATTATTATCCATTTTTAGAGAAATAAGGTCCTTAAATCCATGACAGTATGCCTTTAATGCATGTGCCCTAACACATTTTCAGAATTAACTCTAAATATTAACTGAATATGGCAATATGGATCACCAACTACCACCAAGTCATATTCATAAAAGACACAATGATACATATCAACATAATATACCAAAAATAAAATCTTTGAAAAGACAAAACCATGAGAATATTGCTCAGAACAGCACTTGCAGGGGCAGAAAGTGTTAAAAAGTTAGTTTGTTTTGTTTAATAACACCACTAGGGCATATTCATCGACTATTGGATGTCAAACATTTAATAACTCTTGACACTATTATTCCCATAGCAGCAAGGAATCTTTTAAATGCACTTTTCCAAAGACAGGACAGCACATACCATGACATTTGATATACCAATTGTTGTGCAATGGTTGGGATAGTAGTGTGTGTGTGTGTGTGTGTTAGAGAACTGATAGTGTTAGACAGCTGTTTTTATTTATTATTCTCCTATTAACAACATTTCACTTCACTAATAACTAAAGGATATGTACTAGAACACAATTTTCCCTAAAATTTTTGTAATTTAATTATTAATTTGTTAAATGGAATTCTTACAATTTTCTTTTAAATGCCTGGATCCTGGCTCGTCTTCCTCCACATTGTCTAACTCTATTCTGAAGTTGTTTTCTTGGAGTGCTGAAAGTAACTTAGCTTGTAAATGCAACTGAAGTCCGAACCAAATTGTTAACAACTATGATAAATTACTCTCCTATCTTTAATTACCGTTAGATTTTCTTCACTTTTTGTCCAAACATAAATTTGAAAAAAACATTACATTGACATGAATTCCACATATTAGACTGAAACCATATCACCTATATCAACTTTGTTAAGATCTCAGAGGACAAAACACATTTCTCGTGGAATACTTTTATGTATGTGACATAATTAATCTGATGTCATGAATAGTGCATTATACCTCAGTGTATGTCATGACATTATTAGAGTACATCATATCGATCCACCCCTCTTGAAGGGTATAAACAAGCAAAATGGCAGACAGCAGAAAACTGCATGTATTTTGCCCTATGCAATCTCAGCAAAGTTGATATCAGTGACATCGTTACAGTCTCGTAGGTGGAATCTGTGTCACTGTAATGGGTTTTTTTTCACGATTTGTGTCTGGACAAAATCTGGGGGAGATCTAAAGGTAATTAAAAGTAATAGAGTAATTTATTGTAGTTAACAATTTGGTTCGGACTTAAGTAAATATAAAAGTTCATTATAATCAAAAATAAAGAAAGAAAGAAAGTTCTTCATAACCCAATCCATCATTTTAGCTCTGGTCATTTTAAGGATTCTTTTCTTTTTTCAAAGAGAGAAATAATTAACAAAACAACAATATTCAGTGATACAATGACACTAAACCAAACAACTGGAAAATCTTAAAGGTTCTTAAAAGTAATAGAGTAATTTATTGTAGTTAACAATTTGGTTCGGACTTTAGTAAATATAAAAGTTCATTATCATCAAAAAGAAAGAAAAAAAGAAAGTTCTTCATAACCCAATCCATCATTTTAGCTCTGGTCATTTTAAGGATTCTTTTCTTTTTTCAAAGAGAGAAATAATTAACAAAACAACACTATTCAGTGATACAATGACACTAAACCAAACAACTGGAAAATCTTAAAGGTTCTTAAAAGTAATAGAGTAATTTATTGTAGTTAACAATTTGGTTCAGACTTTAGTAAATATAAAAGTTCATTATCATCAAAAATAAGTAAATAAATAAAGAAAGAAAGAAAGAAAGCAAGAAAAAAAGAAAGAAAGTTCTTCATAACCCAATCCATCATTTTAGCTCTGGTCATTTTAAGGATTCTTTTCTTTTTTCAAAGAGAGAAATAATTAACAAAACAACAATATTCAGTGATACAATGACACTAAACCAAACAACTGGAAAATCTTAAAGGTTCTTGAAAAGTAGAGGGTTACTGCAAGTTTTTAGGTGATAAAATCCACAAAGATTTTTTTTATCGGTCAGTTCCATCACACAGGGTTTTTTTTTCACACTAAAATTATTCACTGGCATGGCCAAGATGCATAGAGATACATGCAACTGCCCTATTCCAATATGATTTCCTTCCAATAAAAAATCCCAGTAAATTATATACAAGTACAGGTCTTAAAAACATTAGGTCCAATTTTTTAAAAATAATTAAATAAATAAAAACAACAAAGAAACAATGGACCCCCCTTCCAACCCCCCCCCAAAAAACCCCCAACCCTTTGATGCTAATCATATTAACAAAATGATGTTTGTCAAATATCGATATACCTTTCTTGTGTATGTAGATCAGATTCTTCTTGGTCCAGTACATCAAAGGTTTCCAGACAAAGAAGGTTCTTTGATTCTCCATCATCCGAAACAGACATCTTGTGGTTAACCGATACCTTCAAACAACAAACTTCTTTCATTATTATATTTAAAACGAACAAACTGTCTGTTGTAACCAAATGGCGAGTAATTATTTTGACTATCTCAAGCATAGGCAATTGACAATCAATCGAAATTCCCCCGTTTATTTTTTAAAATCATAATAATCATGTTGTGAGTAACAATTTAATCATGTATTATTCCCCCTACCCCATAAATTAGTATTCACAGTAAAAAAATATTTATCTCTGAAATCTGGTCACTGGCATAAGTGTTCAAATAATCTTTTGAACAAAATACACTATGTCAATGTTTAGCTGCATAATTCAGTTATCCCTGAAATAGTTTAGACTGATCTCTACTGGGGTAGCCACAAGAAACAGACTAATAGGCAATAATTTCAGAGCACTATATTGATTTTTAACAGTTGTAGGCTACCAGAAATATAGAATTTATAATACCTTGATTTCATCAGATGTTTACTTGTTCAAATAGTGTATTTAAATTTCTTTTTGTTTAAATTGCTATTTTAATCTAAGGTTAAGGAGTAGAAAGGATACACTGTATCAGATTAAGTTATCATTCTTAAAAGCCGCACACAGATTTACACAGTTCACTTGTTTTGGGAGTGCAGTGGGAAGATTTCGAGCATATTTTGACCCCCTCAACAAGATTTTTATCAAAAATTAATCCAGTAGTTAGAAGGTTAAGAAGAAGTGGTTCCTCTGTTTGTAGAATTTTATGATTTCAAAGAGAAGTATCAAGCATGTAAACTACAATTCTTTAAAAAGATGATTCTATAATTAGGTCTTAAATTAGTTTGTTGGATTTGTTTTAAGATCAATTAAATTTGGCTACAAATTAGTACGGTAACTTTTTTGGTCAAAGTTTTAAGGTTATATTTATGTTCAAGACTTTTGAACCACTACATGTACCTGTGATAACGAATGATCTGTTAATGTATTCTTTAGAGGGGAAACAATTTCATTTGCTGTCTCAAGAAGCCATGGTTCCGATGGAAGCTTTATTGGGGTGAACCCAAGATTTGATTCATTTGGCAGTTTAATGGGTGTAAAACCAAAGTTGGTCATAGGAGACTTGAGAAGTGACGAGTCTACATATTCAGATTTAGCTGGAGTTGCTTCTTCTGCAGTCATAAAAGTCAACTGAAATAAAAATGATTAAATTGATGAAATAAAAATAATTAACAATAAACACAGTTAAAAATTAAAATATAAAAGTTTGATTTTGCATGTTCTGACAGAACACTAATAAATAATTGTATTTAGCCATTTTTCTATATTGTTGCTTAAACAATTAGTAACTAGTAAAGTACATTTACCTGCATATACTCATTAAACTGGAGGTAACAAATTTTAAATAGATGTAATGTGTCATCATCTGGTCACAAACTATTAGACAGTGAGGTTTTCTGCCCTAGGTGTTTCAAAATGTTAATAATAATGACTTAACGGGACTCTGTTTAGATCTGAATCCAGTGTTAAAGCTAAATTCTTAGGTACATGTACACCATAAATGTTAGTAGTATACAATTAAATTTTTTAACATTCACCTTCTTGGCTACTTTTTTAACACCTTTAGGTTCAGTTTTAATATTGTTTATCCTGTCAGATTTTGAATACATTGGAGTGTTGAGCCCCAGTGAAGCAGTAAACTCTTTTTCATCACGAAAACCACCAATCATCTTGTCTTTGACAGGGGTTTTCCTAGATGTGATCAGTGTTGACATTGGTTGCAAAACTGCACTGTTTCTTGCTAGTCCAGCAACTCTTCTAGCCTTTGTACGAGTTTCACTCATGCCATATACTGAATGTTTGCCATGTGCTTGTGATGGGCGACCACTAAAAGCTGTATTTTCAGCTGTCTGAAATTAGATTTGATATTTATAAGCATTAAACAAAATGAAATAAACTTTTATTATTTATAACGAATTTAAGTTGCAAGTGTGATATTTCACTATTTTGACACATTTGTAATAAATAATTATAAATTAATTTACCTAGTTATTTTTTGTAGGCATTTCAAAGTATAATCTTTGCATTTCAAAAAGGATGATTTACTCAATGGTCTAGCAAAATATTGCCTGAAAATCTATGCATTTAATTTATCTCTAAAAATACTTTATTCAACCAGCTACAAGCCATAACATTTTACTTATCAATACTGCAATCCTGTCAACATGGACATGGGGACCCGACAAAGCACTTTGTAATCTCAAAACTCCTAGAGGGTTTTAGCAGGGGAAATACTAGGCTGGATGTACGCAGGCCAATCACTTTGTCAGTTTTAGAAAAAATATGGCAGCATTATCATATGTTTGTTCCTGTCAGTTCGAGGCGGGGGTATTTGCTGCAGCTTTCAGGTTAGCTTTTTCACATTCCTAAGGGTAGGGGAGATAACAGCCACCGCACAAGGAGATATTTCAAACAGGGCAGTCAGGGTACACGACGTCAGTTTCCTTTTCAAGCCGGGAGAAAATTTCCTCTATCAGCTAAAACTTCTCATAAGGAAGTCTAAGAATGACTAACAGGGTAACGGCTACTTACTATACCTGGATAGATAGGCAGAAGAGAACATCTTCCCAGTTGTGGGGGTATACAAATATCTGCAGTCACGGAGTAAGAATGGCTCTACCCAGCTTCTGACTCATAATAATGGCGAACCGTTAACCAGGTACCAGTTTAACGCCATTCTCAAGCATTCATTACAGTTTGTAAATGTAAACGGCCAATGTTATAAATCACATAGCTGTAGAATAGGAGTTGCAACAGAAGCTGCAGCAAGGGGGGTACCCAAGGAAATGATAAAGCTGTGGGGCCATTGGCATTCAGGGGCTTACAGCAGATATATTCGATTGCCAAAAACTTAAATTAATCTAATTAAAAACTTACTGATTGTAGGTAAGCATGAAGTTTGGATTATTGGATCATTGATAGTGCAATGGGTGGGAATCCAGGCACAAAGCAGGCCAGGTGGAGGTAACCTTGGGTTGCAGGACGCAGGTATTAGGAGTAAAATGGTATGATAATCGGGGAATGAGATGGTTGCAGCTAGATTAAGATAATTTTATTTCGGATAAGTTGCAATATCAAACCCCACCCAATTTCATGATAACGCCATTAAGTTAGACAACATAATTTTTTCGATGTGTAACGTTTTTGTAAAGTTAGCATTAACACATGTCAGCGATGACAGCTATGCGGAGCCTACAATTGACATAAAATCAGTGTTTTCCTGCGAAACATGTCACATGGTACTGAAAGCGAAGTTTTGCCCTTTCCCCTCTGACATCATGACATTAGTTTGGTGACGTCATTACCTCGACTGTCATCTCTCATTGATGAGATTTTACAAAACATTTAGCTCCACCCAGTTGTCAGCTAGTTTTTGTTGAAATTGTTTAAGCAATTTTTCTTAACAATTAAACATGCTCTAAACTAATTTTTTTGCAGTTCATTCACTTCCCACAATAAACATCAGTTCATCACAAATGTGACCTTTCTTGCTTACATTTGATTTGTGTACCTTAAGATAGCCTTTGACGTCATTGCTTTTCATTCATGACGTCATTAGTTTCCTCAGACTTTCACGTCTTGTATATTATATAGTTTGTGTCATGTAAGAAGTTTAAAGTTTATGTTTCTAAACTATTTACACTATGGGTAATAAATACAATAACCCACTCGATACTCGGAATTAAGGATTATCTGTCCCTCGCTAAAGCTCGAGACTGACAACAATTTCACATGGGACAGATAATCCGTAATTCCTTGTAACTCGTAAGTTATTGTCTATATATCTGCGTGTTTCCGGTTTCCCTAATTTTATGTAGGAACCCTGAAAGTTTTTGAAGCAAAAAAGATTAAAAAAGAAAAAGATTTGTGATTTTTTGCAATCAGAACACATCTGCCATTTACGGTTTCTCGGTTTGATTTGATTTAAGACAGTGCATCACGACTAGTATATCAAAAGCTCTGGTATGTGCTATTCTGTCTGTTGGGTGGTGTATATAAAAGATACCTTGCTACTAATGAGAAAATGTAGCAGGTTTGCACTCTAGACTATACATGTCAAAAGTACAAAATGTTTGACATCCAATAGCTGATGATTAATAAATCAATGTGCTTTAGCGGTGTCTTTAAACAAAACAAACTTTAACTTTAGCTGGTTTTGCATCCACTAGTCCCCCTCCTCCCCCTATTAAAACAACACAATTTTAACATAATATAGATTAAAACAATTCCTCACCTGACAGCAGATCAATTACCAATCTTGGGTAAATTATAATAAATACTGGTAAGACATTTATTATTCCTATATTGTTTGTATTTGTACAGAATGGATTTTATCTTGAACAAATTCTAAAATATTTACATGCACCTTCTGTTTATTGTATATTATTAACCTTAATGACATATGTGTTTACTATGGTAATTAAACAGACACTACATGTATTGGTGGGGATTTTTCCGTTGCAACCACTTAGATGAGGCACTTAGGTCTGTACCCTAAATATGATTTTCTTTTGGAGACAGTAGTTTTGTTTTTCATCATTATTTTAAATCAAAACTTTTAGCAAAGCATACGCAAAGGTAGGCATTTTTCTTCCACATGTCATCTTTGTAGCTTTGTGCAACTTTCTAATGGAAATCGAATAACATCGTCAAAGTTAAATACATTGTTTAATACTTTTCTTAATGTCAATTTTATAAAAGGCAATTTTATAATTTGTTTAGTCACACTGATTTTGTTTCTTGTTAAAAAATTTTTTTAAATTAAATGGTAAATCAAAACAAAGTAACTGATTTTCAAACTTTCATTGCATAAAGTAAATTTGCATGTCATTTGTTGTCAAGCTATTTTTATTTACAAAGCAATTAAACTGTTATAAATTGTACATAAACATTTCTAAATTCTTGTTAAATATTATATCTATTTAAACTACAGGCAACATTTTGTTTTCAAAATCTTGATTAGCGATATTTCTAGTCAATAAAAAATTGATTAGCAACTAGTTTTATGTTTTAAAATTGTGTAGCTAATCGCGACATAATACTGAACAAAATGTTCAGTTGAATTTGAGTAATTAGATTTTTTAAAAGTGATTTTTCTCAAACTAACTCCCCCTCGGGAGGTGTGGCTTAAAAATATATTTCCCCTTAAAAGGGTTAAACTATACTCATCTTCATTTTTAGATTGTACTGTATGTCATTGACCTTAGTATACCTGATTTGTTCCATCTTCTGAAAAGTTATGTTTAACTTCATCCAATTTTTCAGATTTAACATCAGTCAGAGGCAGAATGCAAATTTTAGAAAGATCCACGCTCATATCTAATATCTGTTCTTGTATTTCAGACAGCAGGTTATAGCGCCTCTTGCCCTGGGATGTCCTTTAAACAATAATAATAATAATAATAATAGTTGACACAGTGACACAAGATTAATTTAGACATAAGCCATTTTTAAAACATCAATTAGTTCTATTTTAATACTGGATCGCATGCTAGGTTTTTATTTTTAAGAGAAAACAAGCATTCTCAGAGCACTGCTAAAGCAATACATGTCCCCTACCAAGCCCAACAAATTACCATATATCTTAAGTTCAAGGGCCATAACTGTGTAAAATGGGTAAAACACCATACAAGTTAAACTTGATTTGTAACAGTATATGATGAATCTAAATATAAAATTTCATTTCAATACCTTCAGGCATTGAAAAAAACGGTCTTGAAAACTAATGTTTATATCTCCTAAGTTCAAGGGCTATAACTGCAAAAAAAGGGTTATTTACTATGAAAGTCAAACGTGAGTGAGATTTAACTGGATTGGAAGAAATTTCTAGAAAGATTGGGTGTAAACAAAGTATCTGCAACTGATAATGCAGACTTAAATGACTTACTTCACAAATATGATAACTAGTTCAAAGATTAATTGGGTGCTTTTAAAGGATAAAAAGGAAAGAAGATGTGAATCCAGTGTTTTTGAAAAGTCGGTCAATACCATATGCATTATGTCACAGTATTGAAACCGAATTAGAACGATTAGAATAATAGTGAACTATTAAAGCAATTGAATTTATTGATTGGGCCACACCGATTGTTCCAATTAATAAACTTGATTCTACAGTAAGAATTTGTGGTGGTTATAAACTAACTGTTAACAAGTTTTGCAAAATGAATTCTTATTCTATATTTCAAAAATATATGATGTGTATGCAAAGTTAGCTGAAGGAAAAAAAATAATCAGAACTGGACTTTCATGCATATGAAAAGATTTTGCTGAATAATGTTTGATGTGAATATGTTGCCATAAACACACACTGTGGACCGATATCAGCGTCTTCCATATGGTGTTTCGTCATCACCAGGGAGTTTCAAGCGGACAATGGAAGCATTGTCTGAAGGTATGCTCAAGTTTGCAGTGTATTTGGATAAGTTAGTGACAACTGGTTCCGATGATGATGAACATTTGAATAATTTGTCTCAAACTTGTGTTAGAAAAACTTTCAGAAAATGGTTTGAAATATGTCATTTATCAAATGATGTCATTTAAAAAATCACCTGATTCAAATAATAATTAATGAACGTTTGCATTCTTATGCGACATATAAGTTATCAATGAAGTTTACACAAACAATACTACAAGAGTATTTAAAGCTAAACAAAATAAATTCAGTTATGTATTATTAAAGTATGCATATAAATTTAATTATTTTTTGGTTCATACAAGTATGAATCAAAATAGCAATATGCATACTTTTGTATGACCTTCTATGCGGAATCATTCAGTTCATACTTGCATATTTTATTTAAAAAAAAATCATAATCACGTTTAATTTTAGCAGAGCAAGATTTCATAAACACAGTAAAAACACAATTTTTTATTTAATTAATTTATATACTGTAAACCGGGCAAAAAAAACCTATGCATATTAATTTTATGTTATTCGCACTGAACCTCAAGTTGCGAAATTTATACACACGCATTATTTTCCAGGTTAAAGTGTGCTTAAGTGGTATCAGATTTTCTATAAACTAGTAAACCATGAAGAAAAACAAATAAAATAGAGTCAGCACTAAATTGTTCCATTTCACTAACTCACAATAATTATTATAAACCATGACCAAACTGAGTGTAAGATCAATATTCATTTCGTTTTACTTCTCTATCAACCTGTTTTCTTTCTCTCCTCTTTTATGCCTCTCCATCTTATCTATTTCTTTGTTTCCGGGTTTTCTTTAGTCTGCATGTAGTCAATTCTGTGTCATAACTGATTACTTTATATTCAATTATCCACAGATGTTGTTACTACTTCCATCAAGCCTGGAAATAAGTAGCCGGTCATGGATGTTGTCATTTGTCATTGGTCAAGCTTTGACAGTCTAGAGCAGGCAGTGTTTCTGCCAGTAGGGTAAAAGGGTAAAATTACATACCTAAAAATAATTCTAGAGTAAACTTACGTACCCAAAATAAATCACATACCACCAGTTTCGAGCATGTCACACTTTGGGGTTTTAAGTCTTCAACAAATAAATAAATAAAATAATTTTTAAAATGTTTATATTATGCTTTTGTCTTCCTGGAGTATGAGTAGCACTTGCTGTAGGTTATGTAAGATCAACTTTGTATATTTGTGAAAAATATTGTATTCATATATTTAATTTATACATTCATGTGTTTACAAATTTTCTATCGTTTGTTTGTATGTGAAATGTATTTTATCTTGATGGGTGAGGGTTTTTTAAGTTCATAAAAAAACCCCAAATAAAATAAAAGTAATGACACAAATACAATGCATTGACACTGTAAACCTTTTTGTTACTTTTATGATGTAAATAGGTTATCGGACATTTAAATAAAATATGTACATGCCATGAATGGAAGGGGTTGAATGTCACACGCAAAGAGTATATGGGAGGTAGGAGGTTCAAGACATACTCTATCAAAATGTACCAGTGTAACCGGTCCGGGTTAGGGTAAAATAAAAAATAAAAATGAAGTTTGTTTAAAATGTTAACATTTTTGCCAGACCTGCACATGAGAGGGCAGGAAGGGTAGTTATGAATGGTTCCTGTTTATTATATATGCAATAATAAGAATATGTTTAAACGGTAGTAATATACCTTACAATTTTGGCAACTGTAAATTCTTATTAGAGTTCCCCTACTTTTTTTTTAAAGAGTATATATACAGTGTGGGTTGCCCCCCCCCCCCCCCCCCCCCCCCCATCCCAATATAAAATCCTGCCTACGCCAGTGGATGGTACCAAGCCTAGAACACACACACACACACACACACACACAGTGGACTCTGTCCAAACCGGCATTATCTGTAAACCGGCACAGTTTTAAAGTCCCATTCAGCTACCGTTAATTTATTAAGAAAAAAAAAACCTGTCGACACCGGATACCTTCTATTCCGGACTTCGGATATAAATTCAATAACAAAAGAACGGTTCATGTAGTAATTAACTCTGTCTACACCGGCATGCGATCATACCTCTACTGTCTGCCAGTGGTCACTTTTTAAACAATGACGGCAGTTCCCCAGTAATGATGACACCACAGAAAGTGTTATGAAATAATCGCGCCTATTTGAAAGCTTAATAAACAATGAACAACACCTGTAGTAACGGGTGTAGGTAGAAAGATAAATCGTATTATTATTTGTACATGTTCATACCTGCATTGCATCATACCGATCTGTCTAAAACAATAAATTCAGATCCCTATTTTATGTGATAGTAATCAATAAAATAACTCAATGGGTAGGTGTGGCGACAGCGGGTTTCCTCTAAAAACAGTGTCAGAATGACCATATGTTTGACGTCCAATAGCCGATGATAAGATAAAAAATCAATGTGCTCTAGCGACGTCGTTAAATAAAACAAACTTTACTTTACTTTCAGTAAAATAATGTTATTTATTCTGCTTGTTGTTTTAAAAGCATATTTTTATTACAGTGAAATGTTAATATCCCACTTTCAAAAGTCGGGACTGAACTTATGTCCTGCTTCTCACAGGAAGGTAGGTAGGTAGGTAAGTAACTAGGTTAACGTGCTTATATACCACTTCCTCACCAATCGAGGTACCATTAGAGTAGATGTACAAATGTGATAAGACTAAAATGTCCAAACTACTGTCCATTAAGAATGAGCTGTTTTTTTTATAAAAAATTATTCTCTGCTGTCGGCATGTTGACTTATTTACAGAACGCCAATGCTACGTACCAGCCTCAGTGGCGTCGTGGTTAGGCCATCGGTCTACAGGCTGGTAGGTACTGGATTCGGATCCCTGTCAAGGCATGGGATACTGACTCCAAACCCTGAGTGAGTGCTCCGCAAGGCTCAATGGGTAGGTGTAAACCTATTGCACCGACCAGTGATCCATAACTGGTTCAACAAAGGCCATGGTTTGTGTTATCCTGCCTGTGGGAAGAGCAAATAAAAGATCCCTTGCTGCCTGTCGTAAAAGAGTAGCCTATGACCATATGTTTGATGTCCAATAGCCGATGATAAGATAAAAAATCAATGTGCTCTAGTGGCATCATTAAATAAAACAAACTTTACTTTACTTTACCAATGCTATGTCACAGGTCTGATGCGGGTCAGATCGACTGAGCAGTGGGGTTTAAAAAAAAGTCACTTTATTAATAACTGGGATGGTATTTTTAATACTGTAATGTTTATGTATTGTTTTATGTACTGTGTATTAATAATGTGCCATAAGCGTGGACCTGTAAACTTAAAAAAAATTAAAAATAATAATATACAGTGGACTCTAAACCGGACTCGCTTTGTACCATCGAAATAGTCTGGTTTAAATAGATGACCGGTTTGATTTACTATACATAAAATAGCACACGAAGTTCATTGTTTTAACAAGTGTCACATTGACTGAATGAACTATATCGAATAAACAAACATTCTATTTATTTTAATAGCAAGTGTGAAATCAAGTAGGTATCAACACACACACACACACTAATATTAATCCAAATGATCTAACGACCTACCGCAATAAGAGTAAACTTCACACGAGTGCAATTACATTTTGTATTTGATCTTGCAACGGCGTCCTGATTACTTGGCAATTGACGATCACTGTTCAACTAATTAAGCAGCCCGTCGTTCAGTCAAATCCCAATCCGGTGTAGACA
The DNA here is from genome assembly GCF_016097555.1 of Gigantopelta aegis. Lineage (NCBI taxonomy): Eukaryota > Metazoa > Mollusca > Gastropoda > Neomphalida > Peltospiridae > Gigantopelta > Gigantopelta aegis. Next base: position 27,286,618 of record NC_054707.1, read on the forward strand.
GAGGTAATTAATGCATGAACGGTTCTTTCATTCTTGATTTTTTATCTGGAGTCCGGAGTAGACAGAATACGGATTAGGCAGAGATTTCTACCTAAGAGATAAACGGTAGCTAGACAGGACTTTAGAAATGGACCGGTTTACACAGAGATCCAGTTTAGACAGAATCCACTGTATATATATATATTTTAAATTAATTTGGGGTTTTTTTAATTCCAAGATCTAAGGTTAACATGTATATGCGATATTATGTAGTGTTCATGTAACTTACTGTACTAATGTTTTAAAAACACTTGCGATTTTGGGTTCAACTGTGTGCATTAAAAAAAATCTCCTGCTTTTGGTGATGATGATGATAACTAGTTTAACGTGCCCATATACCACTAGTGTTTCGAACACGCCCATCCCGAATCCGACCTCCGATAAGATCGGTGGCCTGACTCGGGAGGGGTGTGGGTGTGGGTGTGTGTGTGTGTGTGTGTGGGGGGGGGGGGGTTGAAAATGGGCAGAATTTTGAAAATAGCAATTAGTTAAAAAAGTTAATAGAATAAATAAAAAAAAATAAAAAGGGTACAAGCCAAAAATAAAAAGAATTGACTGCTCGGCTGAATATTTATATAATTTGGAGCATTTTAGAAGGACAGTCCAAAATTAAATAAGAGAAAGAAGAGAGGATCGGACTATTTAATAATATTTTTAAAAAGAAGTAATTTCGCCATAAAATTTTGAACGCAGATCTAAAAGTTTAAAGTCTGATCAATATGTCCACGCGAGTGGCCTCGTTAAGGCCGTTTGGGTGCACAGCTTAACAGATTGACAGTCGATAGACGTTGAAGGTGTAGTGCTGTGCTGAAATACAGATCTTGAGAAGCCGAAGCCGGATCCGTCTGAACGAGAGAGAGAGTATCAGACTATGGTACAGTCCAGTCGTCATGGGTTGGTATAGTGGTGCGGACGGGCCCCGACTCCGGAGGATACGAGATGGTATCACTATAAAGCAAGGTAAAGTCTATTTCTTCTTAGAGTGGGGCGGTCAATCTTCCAGTGCTGCTAGGACAGACTCGGACATGTAGAGACTAAACGCAAACACCATGGCGTTCTGCAGAATGGCCGTCATACGAGTCACGAAAAAAACAAGTCGACAGTCAGACGGAGAAATGACGTGGAGGCAAGGAATCTCGCTAAAAAAGAATCCAACCTGGTGGTGCAGGCTGTCGAAACAAGAAGCGTTTCAGCGTTCAATCAGTTCCAATGGCCGCATACATCCCAGTAGAAAACTTCATTTCGCTGACAAAAACAACGAAATGAAGGACCCCCAAGTCGAGCACATGAAAGCACGTGCAGTGTGCACAAGCGAAACAAACACGTCTTACCGCGTGGAGCTCCAGACTGGGAATGCCTGCTTTTGGACAAAATTTCCTGCTTTTTCAACACACACCTGCTTTCTCTTGACTAAAGGTTGACAGGTCTGATATAAATTAATGAAATAAAAAATTGTGTTTTTACTGTTTATGAAATCTTGCCCTGCTAAAATTAAATGTGATCATCATTTTGAACATTTTTTATTTAAGATTCATTTAAGAATTGACCACAATTATTTTTTGGTTCATGCAAGTATGAACCGAATGATTCCGCATAACGGGTCATACAAAAATGTACACATTGTTTTTTTGTTTCATATTTGCATGAACCAAAAAATAATAAAATTTATATGCATACTTTAATAATACATCACTGAATTTATTTTGTTTAGCTTGTTTAAATACGCCTGTAGAATATTTTGTGTAAACTTCATTGACTACTTATGTCGCGTAAGAATGCAAACATTCATTAACTATTATTTGAATCAGGTGATTTTTTAAATGTCATTTGGTAAATGACGTCATTTTGATAAGCGACACCATTTCCTCTAGCTGCTGCTTTATGCATTTTTACGGATCATTTAGTCATATTGGAATTGTCCGATTCGTGTTTAGTTTATATTTTTCACCAACAGCAGTAGAACAATGCTTACAAGTAAGTTACAGGCGTGAAGTTTCCTACATTTCTTTGGCCAGCGACCGAGTCTCATTTCATGATAAGCAAAGATTTTTTTTTTTTTTAAATCAATGTGTGTACATGTCTACTCTGCTATAGCATTTTCCATTAATTAATTGTATAATTTTTTATTATTGCTTTTGTATCTTTCATGTGTGTTTTTTTGTTCAAAATATCTAAATATGATTGCCTGAATAATCCAGCTTGTTGTACAAAAGTAGTGAGAGTTAGAGCGGGGAGGTGGGGTGGGGGGTAGTAGTAGGCGTGGCTTAAATGTTTTCGGTTCATCGAGATATGAATGAAAAAAGTAAGCATCTCTGGACCAATCAGATTGCCGTAAAGTGAATAGACGCAAAGAAAATTTAATTATTTGTACATACTGTAAAAAAAGTTTACTCTGTTTTTCCTTGAAGTCTTCATGAAGTTCATCCAAACTAGCAAGGCACCATTGCTGTCCCTTTTTCCACAATACAGCTTTTCCAGTTTCATTTGCTTAAAAATAATAATAATAATTAACCACAAATCTAATATTATATTACAGATCTATCTCAAGGTTTTTGATGTTGAAGATTAACAATATTTTACTTTACCACCAATTTACACATTATTTCACATTTCAAGGCTTGACATTAAGGCTTTTCAACCAGATCGAGGCCCAGTTTATCTTTAAAAGTACCATACTTTCATTTATTAATTTATACTTATTTTTTGTGCTTCTATCCAATTAAAGTTCAAGCATGCTGTCAGTTATCTAGGCTGTCTGTCCAGGACAGTAGGTTAGTGGTTAGTGAGAGTGAGGTTAGTGTATTGGCCTGTAAACTCACTTTGGGTGGGCGCCAGTACTGAGATGGCTTAGCCATTACACCATTGAGGCGTGTACTAACATACTGGCCCACCACAAAAGTTACTATCTTCATATTTAAATAATGTCTAATTCTATGTATTGTATGGATCACTGACATGAAATAAAATGTATTATTATTATTATTAAAACATACTATTTCATTATGATAAAGGTGGGAGTAAACTAATTCAGGAAACAATGTCAGCTGGTGGGTTGCTGAAGAATAATGGAATTCTACCAGATTCCCACCATTAGGTAAAACACACCAGGCAACTATAGTGAAGTAATCGATCAAAATAAGGCTTGAAATGTTTACCTTGTTGATTAAAAAGGCAACTAAGTGCATTTTCTAGGTTATTGATATGTTTCTCAGTTTCTTCCAAAACAAGAGACTGTAAAAAGAAAAAAGAAAGAGAGAAATGTATGATTACATCTAAAATAAAATTGAATATTCAGTAAATCAGTTTAGAAATTTACTATATTTATGCTACTTGCTGTACAATAATCTAGAATGAAAAAGTAGGAAAAATTACTTCACCCTTCCCAGGATAAATAGAAGTTTGATAAAAATAGGTGAAAGGAACATTTATCGGTATCCTTCATAATGTTTCGTCATGTTCCGCATTCAATGATTCATTCGGAAAAATTCAAAATTAAATCATAGTATTTCAATATAAAATACTACTACTTACGATAATACTGTACACTTACGTAAAACTGTTGTATGTTTTCATTAAAAATGTTATTTACATTATTAAATAATTCATAATTAATGTGTCATTATGTTAAAACTACAGTCCCTGGAATATTTTTTATTATTTAAGCATTTAGAATAGATGATCCAGTTCTGTTTGGTACATGAAAGGTCCACCACATCGCTATAGTTTCGCAATGCTCGCATATCTCATTATCTAGGTCAACTACAAACTCAATGGCCAGCTTTGTTTTTCATCATTTAGCGGGACGCCAGTAGAACTGATCAATGTGTTACTAGTATATAAACTAAACTTTGAAAGTTCTAACACTTTATAAAATATTAATTCTGAAATAGGAAGGTACGATTGTCGATAATACATTGTCAAGATCAAACCGGTTTTAACGAAAGACTCTAGTACCGTATCCTTCACCGAATGTTCTTCGTACATTCTTTCATTTTTTGAGACAAACCCTACAATTTCGAATCCACAAGCGCACGTGTTAACTGAAACTGACAACAGGCTGTCATTTGTGCTTTGCTGAGCAATGGTGGTACAGGCGACGAATCGAGTGTATACTTTTGACGATCTACGTTCATAGCGAACACACACAAGTTTTTTAAAAGAGCATTTGAGCTTGTGTTTTAAATTTGTACATGATGTTATAATATGGTAACCAGAGAATGTAACTTTAAATTAAAAGTAACAATTAGTATTTTCTGGCATTACTGAAATGAATGAGGCCAAGAAGTAACAATTAATGCTTGATTGGTTACTGAAATGGCGTGACATGCGTTGATGAGTGCCAAAGTAAAAACACAGACCTACAAAGTGACAAATGATCTGACACTAAACAAGTCTGTGAAATCGGATACGGTCCAAAATATTACAGCGAATTCAACTTCACACAAGGCATAAAATATTAATTTTTCAGAGAACCAATACGTTGTTTGTGTGGTTTTTGTGTTTGCATGACAATTTTCTTCAGTAGTTGAGATACAAATGAAAAGGTTAATAGGCAACGATATTCAAACGAGAATATGAGAAAAGCAATTTTCATAGCTTTTCTCCTATCATAAATATGAAAATATACTTTTTGTGCTCTATGACCAACTTAAAAACTACCAAGCGAAAATGAAAATTAGGTTTGTTTGTCCTAACACGACCAACCCACAAAAATTAACCTGTGTCAAAATAGTTTTTGACATCTTTTTGGAGAAGATTTATTATTATTATATATTTTTTTAATATTTAACCAATTTCAATTTAGACTTCAACAAGTATAAATTTGATCTGTTGATGATATTTGTCAAACATTTTAAAATCTCGATATAATTTAACCAACATTTATTAAAGTCAGTTTTGATTCGTTGGAAATTAGAAATTCTGTAAAATGCTGTTCATAGTAACGACAACACAATTTTCTCGGGACTGGCATGAGATCTCGCACGTGCCGCAGTGCATGTTCGTAGTACATGGTACATGCTTTTGTGACAAGCAAAATGGGTTTTAAGCTAAATCAATCGGTAGCTGGACAGGTACCTTCGTGTGAGCCAGATGAGGCTATGTATTGTCATGCTTTGACAGTCACAAAGTTAATATTAGAGGTCATTTTGTCTGACACTAGGTACAGTCACTAGCTAGAATGCCATTGCGGATGCTATTAATAGACTTGATTCAGTCCGAAAGAAGCTATACAAGTGTTGAACTCCGTGGAGAATCCGTAATCCGCAATCGGCTGACTTAAATTATTCCAATTGGCTTCATCGTTCATCGTATCGCCGCCATTTTGTTGTTTTTCTTGCACTGGAATCCAAATATTTGTTCCTCTAATACTAATATTAATAGAGTGCCAAAAGGTAACCAGTATTTTATTAGTTTAAAGGTTGCAAGCCACCATTTACGTTAGCAAAACTTTAAAAGTAGAAATTATTAATTTAATTTATAAAATATCAAATAAATTGCCAAAAAAAATAAAAAATAATAATAATAATAATTAAATACACAATATCATGGAATAGATTATTTTAACGAAGTATCTACACTGAAAAATTACTATTTGGTGTGTGGTGTGTGTGAGGTGAAATTGTATGTCTTAACCTATAATACATGTACAGTTTATGCTAATAAAGGTTCTTGTTTCTTTTTCAGGTTTTTTTGGGGTTTTTCGGGGGGGGGGGGGGGGGGGGGGGGGGGGGGGATTCCCATTTATAAGTAAATAGATATATACACATTTATAAGTGATAAAATATTAATTTGTTTTTAATGCTGTTAATTGTTCTAATAGGCAACATGGATAGTTTTTAATAACTTAGGTGGTATTAAATATTAATAAGTAACTTTATTCTAAACTGATGAAAAGTGTTTGCATGTTTTTCTAAACATACCATAAAATATGCCCTATGAGTATGTTGTGTAAATTGACAAATTGATTTAACATGATCTTAGTATGCAAAATGTATATTAAAAAGTTAATTATTTCAATTTAATGGGGTTGTGTGTTTTATAAACAGTTAAAATTGGGCAAGTGAATTTTTCACCATGAACAGTAAATTTTCAAATCCATTGGTCCCATGGCAAATGAATTTAAAAAAAAAAAAAAAATCTAGAACCCCATGTACATGGAACGCTTGTAACAGTTGGATATCGCTTATTCCTGCACTGACCAATGACATTCAAGGATAGAAATGTGAGTCATACTTGTTCCAATCTTGGGCCAACAATTTCACCAACTATATGCATTGAATTGAATGTTTAACGACACCCCAGCACAAATAATACATCGGCTATTGGGTGTCATACAATGGTAAAAATAAAAGGTTAGGTTAAAAACAGTGTATAGAGCTGTGTAGTGGTACATGAAATTTGAAATGTTAAGTCAAAGACAGTGTAAAGAGCTGTACAAAATAATACATATCACATTTGTTATAAAGGTAAAATTCATGTTACAAATCAAATATTACACAAAAGTAAATATAAATTTGGAATAAAATCCAGTTTCTTTTAAAAACTTTAGTACAAGTTCAGGGTGGAATCTAAAGGATTCCACCACATCCCTTGCTTCGAATATATCGTTTCTAGTCTGGATCAGATGGATACACTCCACCAAAATATGGTGCACCGTCAGTGTACACTGACAATGCTCACACTGAGGTGGAGGATCCTTCTTGAGAATAAATGAATGGGTAATGTAAGTATGTCCGATGCGAGCACGACACAAAACTATTTCATCCCTTCTGCACCGCCTATAGGAGGACTGCCACTCACTCAGGACTGGCTTAACAGAATGAAGCTTGTTCGCGACCGCACCGTTCCAATCATCTTGCCAAGTAGAAAAGATATAATTATTTATGTGATGTTTGAGATCACTATAGGGAATACCAGCATTGGCACGTGGCAAAGTCAAAGCAGACTTGGCAGCACAATCTGCCTTTTCATTGCCTCTAATGCCAACATGGCTGGGTACCCAACAAAAACACAATATTCTTATTGTAATAAGAAAAAAGACACACTTTCATATCAGCATCCCAATTAAGGGATGTTCCAGCTTCATATATTGTAAAGACTGGAGACATGAAAGTGAGTCGGTATAGATTATAAATTAGAGGAGCTAGAGTTTTTTGATTTTCTCTAGGGCTTTAATAAGTTGCCGCAAGTTTCGGCACTAAATATAGATGCCCAAATCAGGCAATCTCATAGAGATTATTTTGTCTGATGGAAAAACTGTGCAACAAGCCACAGAATTCCCATCACCGTGACCCATCCGTGTAAATAGGGATGTAGTCACAGTATTTCTCTTTTATTTCCATAAAATATTGGTTATAAATAATTGGATCCGTGCGATCTTTCTTCAGATGCACAAGATCCAACACAATTTTAGGTGGCTTCATGCACCAAGGCGGCAAAACTAAATATGAAGGTGTTTCCAAAATGTCTGAAAGATCAATGTTGGAAGCAGATAAAAGCTGCCTAATGCGAAGACCAAATGTGCAGATTGCATTTGGCTTCGCATCAAACAACTTCATAAATCGATTGTCAAAGATAGCGTTATGGGTGGGGTGTTTTGGCATTGACTTTATCTTGGTAGCATACTGCAGAGACAGCTTTGCACGTCTAGCACCCAAACTAGGTTCGTGTGCATCGACGTACAAACTTTCCACAGGAGATGTTCTGAAAGCACCAAAACAAAGCCTAAGTCCCTGGTTGTGTATGGGATCAAGCATCTGCAGGTAAGTCTTGCGTGCCGACCCATACACAATAGAGCCGTAATCTAGTTTAGATCTAATCAAAGATCGATACAGTCGGAGCATAACCTTACGGTTTGCTCCCCACTCTGTGCTGGCAATAACTTTGAGAATATTTAGGGCCTTTAGCCCTTTCTTTTTAACATATTTTAAATGAGGTATGAAAGATAGCTTCCTGTCAAATATAATTCCAAGAAATTTGGTCTCCTCGACCACGAGAATCGGGCTTTTGTCCAGAAACAGCTGAGGGTCTAGGTGGTGACCTCTTTTCTGGCAGAAGTGCATACAGACCGTTTTTGACTTTGAGAATCGGGAAAGCCATTGTCAGTTGTCCATTGTTGAAGCTTATTCAAACAAAGCTGCAAATGACGCTCAATGATACTCATATTGGACGACCTGTAACAAATCTGAAAATCGTCAACGTATAGTGAGCAATCGACACCAGGTTTTAAACACTGGGCGATGCTGTTAAATTTAATTAAGAATAGGGTAACCGACAGGATGCTACCTTGGGGCACCCCGATGTCTTGGTGAGTGGGAATCTGAAAAAACGTGGATCCCACTCGCACTTTAAAAATTCTATCTTTTAAAAAGTTAGAAATAAAAATTTGGAAGAAGACCTCTTAGGCCCCATGCCATGGAGATCTTTTTTAAAATCCCCATACTTCCATGTGGTATCGTAGGCCTTTTCCAAATCAAAGAACACTGAAACCAGGTGTTGATTATTGACGAAGGCCTCGCGACAAAACGTTTCAAAACGAACGAGATGATCACCCGTACCTCGACTGGATCTGAACCCACATTGCACGTTAGTAAGCAATTTGTGGGACTCGAGAAACCAGACAAGTCTACGATTGATCATTCGTTCCACAGTTTTGCAGATGCAGCTTGTGAGAGCGATGGGGCGGTAACTGGTAGGGTCAGTAGGATCCTTGCCAGGCTTTGGAATAGGAATTATAATAGCCTTCCTCCAATCAGAAGGAAAGTCACCAGAACTCCAGATTTTATTAAAGATGTTCAAAAGAACTAAAAGAGAAGATTTGGGTAAGTGTTTTAGTAGTTGGTAATGTATTTCATCTGGTCCCACCGAAGTATCATGGGCTTTTCGAAGAGCATCCTGCAACTCCTCCGAAGAGAAGGGCCTGTTTAAACCTCTCAATGTGCCTGTTTCGTTCCTTAATAGCATCTTTGCAAGATTCATTGAACCATGGTTTAGTGAAACGTTTCGGCACTGCCGAAGTCTTGGGAATAGTTTCTTCTGCAATTTCTTTCAAAATGGAAGTAAAAGAGGACATGAGATCGTCAGCATCATCAATGGCAGATTGTTGCAGACGAGTGCTGCATAGATGCTGAAACTGATCCCAGTCAGCCCTCCATAACTTCCATCTTTGAACTCTTTCAAGTGATGGTGGTCCATCATTCTCCAAAAAAATCGGAAAGTGGTCACTGCCACAGGGGTCTGGACCGACTTTCCAGGAAAAATCCAGAAACAGTGATGGACTACATAAAGTTAGATCAATTGAAGTGAAAGAGCCACTTGCAGCGTGAAAATAAGTTCAACTTTTATCGTTGAATATAATTAAGTCATTTTTGAGAATTAAGTCTTCTAATTGTTTGCCTCGAGTATTTACATCCTCGCATCCCCACAAAGTGTGGTGACCATTGAAATCTCCCATAACCACAAAAGGGCTAGGGAGTTGGTCGAAGAGATCTTGAAGATCTTTGGGATTGAAGTTGAAATTATTACGAGGCGGCAAATAGAGAGAGCATAAAGTTATAGTTTTATGGGCTGTGACCTTGCAAATTACAGCTTGCAAATTAGTATTTAATGTAATTACACTCTGAGGGATATTTTCATTTACTAAAATGGAAACACCCCCAGCTCTGTTATCAGTTTCCTGAAACTTGTGATAGAGGTTAAACCCTCTAATATTAATATTGTCAGTGTCCTTCAGGAAAGTCTCCTGAAGACATACCGCAATAGGATTATATTTTTGAATTAGTAGACTTAATTCATCAAAATTGGGCCTAAGCCCACGACAGTTCCACTGGATGACTTTATTCGCCATCGGGAGGAAGTATGGGAGTTATCTTTGGCTTTGGTGGTGGTCGTTTTGTTCCTGGATAATCAAGTGATGAGACTTCCATCTCATCACCTCCATCATCCAGAGCCTGAAACATATTACTTGTTGTTAAGTTCTGTTCGGCTTTTTTAAGCCGCCCAGAGGTGTGATCCTTCTTCGCTGGTTTGCTTTTTAACTTGGGTAGGCTGGGAACTGGCATCCCAGTACTCAACCCAACTGATGATTTGTTTGTGTCCAAGGACACCTGTGTGGAGGTGGTAGCATTGGCAGGAGCTTGCTTCTTTTTCTGAGCTGCCTCCTTCTGCTGCTGAGCAGCTTTTGCAGTTTTCTTTTCCACGTTTACAACATCGGATAGTTTTTTGTACTTTGCATCATCGCATTGCCACGTCAAGTCTGTATTTACTGAAATACTTCTGGTGGAGACCTTCACTGCAGCAGCAACAGCATATGATGCTGCTACTCTAGCAGGTTGAAATCTCTCCACCAGTTTTCTGGCATCGGCAAAGGTTAGACGTTTCTCAACCCTAACCTCCTGAACTTTCTTTTCCTTTTTCCACATCGGGCACTCTCTCGAGTACGTGAAATGATCTCCCTTGCAGTTTGTACATACAAGGTCTTTTTTGCAAGTTTTACTGTCATGGTCAAACTGACCGCAACAAGCACATGTCAGTTTGCCTCGACAGGTATTTTGACCATGGCCATATTTCTGGCATTTGAAGCATCGAAGTGGATTAGGAATGAAAGGCTCAACAGGAATGTTGAGGTATCCAGCCTTAATCGAATGTGGAAGGGTAGGAGTACTGAATGTTAGAATAAAGGTATTCGTTGGAACCAATTCGTTGTTCCTCCAAACCTTTATTCTCCTGACGACTGTGACATCTTCTGAAGTAAGATTGTCACAGATTTCCTCATCATGAACACCTTCCAAATCTCGGCATCTGATAACTCCCTTCGAGGAGTTGAGAGAAGTGTGTGGCAGTACGATGATGCGAATGTTGGCTAGAATAGTCGACCTGAGAAGACATTTAGAATGCTTTTCTGTCAAACATTCAACCAACAGCGATCCGTTTTTCATTTTTGTAACATTTTTTGGCTCCCCGGCTAGACCGACGAGCCCCTTTTGAATTGCAAAAGGTGACAATTTTTTCAAGGCCCCATCATCAGTGGAACTGATGACGAGGAACCTTGGCCAATTTGAAGAGATCACATGTGATTTCTTCGTAATTGATTTTGAGGCAGTCATGGACTCTTCATCAAAAGATGAGGAGTCCAAAACATCGGTGTGGACCCTTTTCAGGGCCCCATCTGTTGTTTTTAATTTAGTAGTATCCATGTTAAATGAATCATTATTTGTCAACCATGCCCCCCACCCACCACAGAGTCCAACAAGGGGACACGATGCTGCGGATAACCAGCAGACATACATGCCAGGGATACATGGTTAATATACGCAGGCAAAGTAAAGAAAAAACGTTAGTTTACCCGATTGACCTTAGCCAACGCCCCAAGAGCAAAACAGGGGTTGGTTTGCTCTTGAGCTTGACGTGACCAGCCGATTGATCAGGTTGCGCCTTCCTGACCACCCGTCCAAAGTGATGTATTGCCAGAAGTCATACCCGCAGGTATGCCCCAACTCAAGCACCAGGATCCCATCGTCCATTTTCACGGGTCGCACCTCACGGCAAACAAAGCGCTTCATACGAGGAGATGTGCATTTATTGGCCATTCTATAAAAGAATGTTCACCCCTGCACCACGGTGAGGTTAATGCACATGCAGGGGCCAACTATATGCATTACTAGTGGACTACATTGCACACTTCTGGGGTAACAGACTCCGGCCCATATAGCGCCCCCCCCCCCCCCCCCCCCCCCCCCCCCCCCCCGTTCCCCCATTACTGAGTGTCTGTAGCTCTCGATAACCCCCTCCCACACACACACATCAACTCCTACTCTGACAGTTCCAACGCCTTCTAGTACTTCATTTTGCAACCGCTGATCGGTTATTGGGTGTCAAACTATGGTAAATGCAAAAATAATGTGATGATAAATATCAAGTTAAAAATTCAACAGTTAAATAAAAACAGTAAAAAAACCACCCAAATATCACAGATAGATGATCAAATTAAAATTTAAAGTCAGTATACTTTATATCACGTAAAAATTGTAATAAAAGTTCTGGATGGAATCGAAATGATTCCAACACATTTCATTGTCCAAATATATCTTTTCTACTTTCTTTGAGATGATGGCACTCCACCAAAATGTGGCGTAGCGTCAGAGTACACTGAGTGTTCAAAAAGAGGTGTAGGATCTTTCTTCAAGATAAAAGACTGGCTTGATAGCATGAAGCTTGTTCACAACTGCACTGTCCCAATAATTTTGCCAAATTTAAAAAGATAAATTGGTTGATACTATGTTTAAAATCAGTATAAGGCACACCAACCCTGGCATGAGGCAAATCCAAAGCAGACTTGGAAGCTGAATCTGCCTTTTCATTACCGCTGCTGCCAACATGGCTAGGCACCCAACAAAATACAATATCTTTATTTGGAATGGATAAAAAGACACACTTTCGTATCATCATCCCACTTAAGGGATGTTCCAGCTTCATATTGCGTAAAGCTTGGAGACACGAAAGTGAGTCGGTAAAAACAATAAATTTGGATGCAATAGAATCCTTGATTTAATTCTTCTAAGGCTTTAATGACTGCCCTAACTTCAGCACTAAAGATTGATGTCGAGTCAGGCAGTTTCATGGAAAGTATTGTGTCTTATGGAAAAACTGTAGCACAAGCCACAAAATTCCCATCCCGTGATCCGTCTGTATAAACAGGAATGTAATCACCTTACTTGTCTTGAATTTCTAAGAAAAATTGCTTGTACACAACAGCATCTGTATAATCTTTCTTCGGATGCACAAGATCATACACAATTTTAGGTGGTGAAATACACCAAGGTGGTAAAACAAAATATGAAGGAGTTTCCAAAGCATCTGCTAAATCAATGTTGGAAATCGACAAAAAAACTCTGAATGCGAAGACAAAATATACGAACAGCATTTGGCCTTGCATCAAACAATTTCATATATTTGTTATCAAACACCGCATTATGTGTAGGATGTTTCGGTAATGATTTAATCTTGGTAGCATACTGCAGAGAAAGCTTTGCACATCTAACACCCAAACAAGCTCTCAACAGATGTTCTAAATGCACCAAGACAAAGCCTACGTTCCTGGTTGTGTATATAATCTAGCATCTGCAAGTAAGATCCATAATCAAGTTTTGACCTCACAAGAGATCTATACAGATGGAGCTTAACCATGCGGTCTGCTCCCCATTCCGTATTACCATTAACCTTTAAAATATTGAGTTTAAATTTAAGCCCTTCTTTTTAACATATTTAAGATGGGGCACAAAAGATAGCTTCCTGTCAAATATAACCCCCAGATATTTGGTCTCCTCCACAAATGGAATCAGTTTTTTGTCCAGAAACAACTGTGGATCTAAGTGGAGATCTCTTTTCTGGCAGATATGCATACAAACCATTTTTGCCTTTGAGAATCTACACCCATTATCAGTTGCCCATTGATGAAGTTTATTAAAAAAAAGCTGAAACTTACATTCAATAAAACTCATATTGCATGGACAACCTATGGCAAGTCTGAAAATCATTGACATATAAGAAGCAATCCACACCAGGTGTTAAATACTGGGTGATGCTGTTAATTTTCAAAGAAAATAAAGATACAGACAGGATACTACCTTGAGGTACACCCATCTTTTGTTGGTGAATATCGGACAAAGAAAGAAAGAAAGAAATATTTTATTTAACGACGCACTCAACACATTTATTTTACGGTTATATGGCGTCAGACATATGGTTAAGGACCACACAGATTTTGAGAGGAAACCCACTGTCGCCACTACATGGGCTACTCTTTCCGATTAGCAGCAAGGGATCTTTTATTTGCGCTTCCCACAGACAGGATAGCACAAACCATGGGCTTTGTTGAACCAGTTATGGATCACTGGTCAGTGCAAGTGGTTTACACCTACCCATTGAGCCTTGCGGAGCACTCACTCAGGGTTTGGAGTCGGTATCTAGATTAAAAATCTCATGCCTCGACTGGGATCCGAACCCAGTACCTACCAGCCTGTAGACCGATGGCCTAACCACGACGCCACCGAGGCCGGTAATATCGGACAAAGTCGACCCGATCCGGACTTTAAAAAGATCTATCTTTTAAAAATTGAGAAATAAAAACTGGAAGTCGACCTCTATAAGACTCATGCCATGGAGGTCTTTTAAAATCCCATACTTTCATGTGGTATCGTAAGCTTTTTCCAAATAAAAAAACACTGAAACCAAGTGCTGATTATGGATGAAATCTTCTCTACAAAATGTTTCAAATCGAACAAGATGATCAACCGTGCTGTCTAGATCTGAACCCACATTAATTACACATTAGTAAATCATTTATGGGATGGACTGCACAAGGAACATTTTCATTTTGTTCAGTATCATGTTCGCTATGTAAGTTTCAAAGATCAATACACAATTTTAAAACATTACAGTATAGATGTTAATCAATTTTTAATTGACTAGAAATATTGATAATCATGATTTTGAAAACAAAATGTTCCCTGCTGCATACACCATAATTATCTAGTAGACCTACTTTTTCACATTACCATAATATTATTCAATGTTTTTAAGGTGCGCGGGTGCGGTCGCGCTCGTGCAGCACAAGTAATTTCAATCTGGCGAGTGTGAAAAATAATGCATGTTACACTTAACAAACAGTGCACGTAAAATAATTTTGTATATTGATTGCCACTATTTACTTTACTGATAGAAAGATCCGTTTAATAATACCAGAAGAAAAAAAGTTACGAGAAAGGTAGCATCCATGCAAGATCTTAATATACGACTGGTACTTATCTTTGCTATACAAATCGGAAAACACAGGTTTAGCAGACAACGTACCAATCCGATCAAAACTTCTTTGCCCATTAAATTTATTATTAATTAGAAACAGTCCACTTTTTTAAGGGAATAGATCACAATGTCTGATAAGGATATCTCATTTATACTGTTCATATAGTTTTGACAAAAAGAGAAAAGGGATTGAATTAAATAGTGGCTTCTGTAGCCTACACAAATGAACTCGTTATGGAAATCAGCGAAGTCGGTAAAATTGTCTCAATTAGTTCATATCTGTTAGCCTACAAAGCTTATGTGAGGTTCCAAAACTGGCAATCGTGTAATTTTATACTTTCTTTAAAAAAGAAAGAAAAAGAAATGAAATTTAGACAAAATAATAAAAAGAAGGAAAAGAAATGATAATAGGTTTGTGGGAATAAGCCTAGGTGGGTTTTTTTATGTCTATTATTTTTCTTTTTTGTTTAAAAAAAAAAAATCAAATAAAACTTCATTTAAATATTTGTATTTCAGCCAGAGGTTTATGAATGAGCATATGTTATTTATATATACATATATACACACTACAGTAACAGTAATCAATGATCATTGCCGACTATTTAATTTTTGTTTCGTTTGTTAGAAAGTCACAGACCATGCATGTGACTGGAACATGATCTGATGCACAGGACTCAGTATGCAGTGGAATACTGACCAATCAGAGCTATTGGAGTCAGATTATTTTTACTCTTGAAATTCTGCATGCACACGTTCGACAACTTATTACGCATTGATGATGGTGTCCAGAATTATGGGTTTTTTAAATTATCTTTATTATGGCATCCCACATTTCGAATAAAATCCTTTGTAATGACAGATTTTATTCGTTGTACATAATAATGAAATTCAAGACAAGATATGTTTAGCTGCACGTTCATCAAACCATCTAACACTGAAAAGGTATATATATATATACTACTCAAAAGAATTTAAGGGTCAAAAATTTATAACCAAATAAGTTTCAGAGTGTATTAGATTGATGATGTAAACTACACCAACATTTTTATTTATTGTTCCATATTTACAAAACCCCACAAATAAACGTCACTGTATACAAGAAAGTCACATGACATGCTGTCAAAGTTGATGGTTGTCAAACATGGATTTTACACATTAGAACATTCGTTTAATAGTGTGTGAATCCACCCCTGGCGTGAATACACTCGACACATCGTTGCCTCATGCTGTTGATCAGACATCTGAAGAACTCTTGGGGAATGGCCTGCCACTCTGCCATAAGAAGTTGACCCAGATCATGAAGGTTGGCCGGAGGGGCATGGTTATCCCGAACTCTCCTGCCTAATTCGTCCCAGGCGTGCTCTATTGGGGCCAAGTCAGGCAAATATGCTGGCCAATCCATCCTGGCGATACCTTGTTGTCTGAGAAAGTCCGTTACCACCCTGGCGCGGTGGGGTCTGGCATTGTCATCCTGCAGAACTGCCCCGCCGCCAATCTGCTGAACGCCTGGGAGAACCAACGGCCGGATAATCTCATTCAGATAGCGGATTCCATTCAGATTGCCAACCACATAGAGGGGGGTCCTGTGGTGGATAGAGATGCCGCCCCACACCATGACGCTGCCACCACCGAACCGGTGACGTTGTCTAACGTTAACGTCAGCGAAGCGCTCTCCAGGACGTCTGTAGACACAAACCCGACCGTCGTTGAACTGGAGACTAAACCTGGACTCATCAGTGAACATCACTCGACCCCACTGAACACGTTGCCACTGCAGATGAAGCGTGCACCAGTGACGTCTGGCCGTTTTGTGACGTGGTAGGAGTGGTGGTCGAACAGTCTGGCGACGGCAGTGTAGATTATTGGCTCTCAGACGATTGCGTATGGTTTGATCAGACACTCGAGTTCCAGTCGCAGTCCGCAGATTGTCACGTAATCGGCGTGCAGTGGTTGTGCGTTGACGTAGAGCCATATTGGTGATGAAGCGGTCATCTCTATTTGTGGTGCTTCGGGGTCTTCCCGAACGTGGACGATTTCGAACAGAATTCGTTGCTTTGTACCGTTGCCACAGTCGGCCAACGACACTCTGACTGACACCAAGTCTCAGAGCAACATTTCTTTGCGTATTGCCATCCTGAAGCCAAGCAATAGCCCTTCCTCGATCTTCGATAGTCAGTTGAAGTCGTACCATTGTCGAATTTGGAGTGTGCACCGTACACGAACGCAAGCTCCAATTATACGGAAATTCAGCATTGGGAACATGGAATACACGTGCAAAGATTGCAAATGAAGCGCTTTGTGAAAAAGCAAGTTATGGGCACTTAGCAGACCTTTCGCTTTCGCCCTAATTTACGTGCAAATGTAAGCATGTTTTCGCCATTAGAACTAGTCGACAGTGTCAATGACATTGACAGTGGATTTTAATTCATTTATGAGTTGCTTAGACCCACTTTCATCAAAATGGAACAATACCATGCGTGACATTATGGTCTAGCTAATATAATTGACATTCAGAAAATAATGTCGAAAATATCGTCTGTCCCTTAAATTCTTTTGAGTAGTATATAACTGTGTGCATCAAATTATCTGAATAGTACATATTGCAATTAAACAATCAAATTGTCTGCATCAGTGTATACATGTCATAATTATATTTCTATAGTACTACTCCTGAAACTTTTTAATAAATTATAACTCCATTCCTGAAAGAGAACAGAAGTCAGACTACACTAATGAACCAAACAACATAAAATTAGAAGAAAGCATCAATGGTTTATTGTTTCATTTCTGCATTTACATGTACCAATTAGTTCATAAATTAATAATGCTTGGTTTTCATCCGCCTTAGCATTTCGATGAGTGCGATTTTTCATTTGCTTAAAGGAGACCGGACACCAAACCATATATACGGCGTAATGAATTGTTTGCCGTCATAAACCACAACACGCAACTACAGCGCTCCCCTTATTGACTAAGTTAAGCGTGCAAGTCTTGGTTTGGGGTTTTTTTTTCGCCGATCTCCGATGTTTGCCGGAAACTGTCGACAATTGATGAGCTAGACCCGTGACGTCATCGATGAGAGGAAAACTGAAGAAACTACCAAGCAGCATGGACGAACTTAGCGATTCGAGTGACGAAGAATTGTGTCCAGCTTGTGCTAATGGCATCAAACCGTATCAGTTTGAACCACTTATCAGAGACTTTGTCCCTAATCCTGGAAATGTCTTAGACGAAAATTCGGATGAATCAACTGCCAACAAAGATGAGGAAGCCACACGGTCATAAGACTAGCACACAAGCATTTTTTTTAAAACATAATTTTTTATGACATTTTTAATGTAAACTGAAGCAAATGGACCTAATTAGAAGAAAAGCACACAAAATGTAATAATATTTCATCATAAATCTTGTTCAGCATAGATGTAAATATGACACGTCAGTGGATATTCCATAGGCCGATTTCGCAAATTTGCAAAAAGTGTCCTCTCCTCACCAAAGCAAGATATAATAATTTAACAAAAAACTTTGTTCTCTTAACTAGTTACCCTCCAAGTTTTGATGTGTTTGATTAAACCGTGTACTTTTAATTATTAAGAAAATGTGTTACCAGTCTGCCGAAACTGTCCACAGCCGGGTACAGAAACACAGAAATGTTGGAAAATATTATACTGTTGCCACATACTGACAATCACTTTACAACTAACATGTCTTATCGACAATATTATTATGTAGTCTTTGCATTTATTAATATAAAATACAACAGGCCCGTAGGAACTGGAGAGGGGCGGGCCTAGGGGTTTGTTCTCCATCGCACTAGGATTGCTCTAGGATGAAAATGTATGTTTTAAATTTTCACTACTTTGCATAAATAAAGATGATATAAAGATAAAAATCTAGTTTGTATCCCTCACTAGAGACTGTATCCCCCCCCCCCACCACACACACACACACTTCAAATATCGTTCCTACAGGCCTATACAAATGTAGATAATGTGTAGAGGGTGAAGTTAGGAACCAGTTCCTTTTATCTTTAGGATTTTGTAATCATGATTTCAAACCAACTGTTTCAGGTAGTTTGCTCCACATACTGACATAAAACACATATGTTATATATTGGAATAAAATAAACAATAATTACAATATATCCAGTGTTATTTTCTTTAATCATTCATGGAGGAAGAAGGAAGTCCTGATGAAAATATATTACAGGTAAAACAAAATAATATATGATGCTTATTCCATGTGGTAACTATTGTTAATTTTGCTTTAAATTGCTAGATGCCAAAAGTGATTAATTGTATTATTTTATGGTAACAGTCAAAAATTAGACGACCAATTGTTTCAACCTCTGCCAAAGGTACCAGGTTTTCTGTCAGAAAATAATTTGAGGGTACGTAATAAAACAGGCCCGTAGGAACTGTGTGTGTGGGGGTGGGGGTGCCCCCCACTTGTGAGCTTTTCGCCATTGTAACCAAAATCTGATGTAGTTTATACCCGGTCCGTCAGTGCCCCCCCCCCGCCCCCCCCAAGTCGTTCCTACGGGCCTGTAAAAACTAAATATATTCAAAGGAGTATATTGGGTGGTTATAGGTTTAAAATGTTTTTTTATTGAACATTTTATTTCATGCACTTTTACAAATTTTAAACAGCAATTATGTTACTATAAGCTATCGAAAAAATAAAACATATATATATACATTAATTTCTGAGATTTTTTAGTACATACATGTAAGTTTACCCTCCGCACCCTCTGGCAGAAGCCAAGGGTAGGTATTAAAATAATTATTTGGTGTGGAGTATTTTTAATATGACATACAGAAAGCATTGAAAAGTACAATTTTATTATGCTTTAATAATCGACATTAGCTTTAAAATTATTTAACCATCATTCCTTCTGGCCAGAGTACATATGTTGTTCATGCCAAAGTGTTAGCATTTTAATTTTAATGACAATATACTGAACTGACGTTAAACCAACTAGATCAAGAGACGTTAGTATGGAGTCGTTATGGGCTGTCGGTGAAAATTAATTTGGTAATTATAGGTAAATAAATGTGAAGTTTAAATATTCGTATGTGAACAAATTGCAATACCTTTATTTAATGTATATCTTAAGTACATACTTGTTTTAATTTTCACATTGTAAATGTACCATAACCTGCTGTATTTAGTTGGTGTAAAGCCCGTTCGACGACAATAATGCGTCCATGTTTTAAAACAACTTTCGGGTTTTTTGGAAATCGAAACCATGATGTTGGCCGTTTCTTGGGATGCATTGCTGTTATTGTTGCAGTTAAACACTGCGCAGTTAACCATAATATAATTACGTCGACAGTATATAATAACACTAATTATCTTGTAAATTAAATTTCCGATAAACCTGGAGACAAAAAAAAAAAAGACTAAAAGGCACAACCAAAGAATCAACACGTGTACCGGTATTGCTTGGTAACTCTCTCCGATGACGTATTGCCTTGCTTTCGTTCAGATCTATGCATAATCCCGCCCACTTCTGTTTTTACCCCAAACCTAAGACACGCAGCTGACCAGTGCCTCGCAGCGAGCTGGGCGTTAGAGTAATGCGGTATTTGACGCTAACTTAATCCATTACACACTACATGTCTTTTGGTGTCCGGTCTCCTTTAAGTATTTTGAGGTGTGCAATTTTCCACTCGCCTTTGTTTTTCAAAAGCCAAGGACTGTTATTCCATCTAGATATTTAATCAGTTAATTGATTTTCATTGTCGGTATTGTTTTAAGTTGCAAGAAATAAGAAGAAATCAGGTCTAAAATCTTGACAAATAGTTACATAACATAATTGCCCCATATCATAATTAATCAATGAATTTATTTAGAATAAGGGAAAAGAGGCCTTTTACCTTTGAAATCTTTTTCTTTGCCATTTTTTTGCTATCTTGAATGATGAACTTCAGTGTGTCATAGCAAGAAGCTACACTGGCTCTCCACTTTGCATCAGACTGGCGCCGCCGCACACGCATAGAAATAGCATGGTAGCTCATTTCCTTCTGTAATTAAAAATATTTAGAAACTAATATTTAAACACACATTGTCATGATATATTATGCCTCATGCAAGGCTCAAAATAAGAAGTAAAATGTGGCCTGCTGTTAATTTTTAAATACAGCAGGTCAAAAGAAATATGTCCTGTTCAAAATAAGACAGCACACACAAAGTGATAGTGTGCAAAAAGTTAGGACCTCTGAAAAGTATTTTAGAATTAAAATATTACAGAATCACGAGTTAAATAGCAGATGAGATAATCATACATCCATCTCCCTCTTGAAACAATTATTTGCTATTTTTTGGTGGTTTTAGCAGGTGAATTTCTATTTCGGACCAGTATGACACTACAACCACTTCGTATGATAAATATTGCATCATGTCAGAGGGTCATATATTGAATACGATGTCATATCTTGTAGATTACAAATTAGTCCAAAGAGACATAGAAAGAGTATCAACTTAATGTGCGCCCTGCATTAATTACAAATATGTGTGGTCTCTTTTCAATCAAATGCAGCACTAACTTTTTTTCAAGATCCAGAGTCCTAATTTTCTGGGAAAGTATACTACTAATATTTTTCTTGAATAAAAACAGTAAAATGCTACTATATTATCAACTGCCCTGCCTTATTATCTTGTAATAATAGCACAGCTCTGTTAGGACAATGGATACATCAAGAAATTGTTTATTTAACTAAAACACAGTTATTAAATGATATGTGGCAAGTTGTTATAGCACAATAACTATAACTATAAATTGTTTAAT
Organism: Gigantopelta aegis; assembly: GCF_016097555.1. Taxonomy (NCBI): domain Eukaryota; kingdom Metazoa; phylum Mollusca; class Gastropoda; order Neomphalida; family Peltospiridae; genus Gigantopelta; species Gigantopelta aegis. Next base: position 27,308,249 of record NC_054707.1, read on the forward strand.
TTTTTTTCAAATTTAATGTATATATTTAGTCGTTTATTATTCTTATCATTAGCTTTATTGCTGGGTTACCAGACTGCGTTTAAATGTATCATTGACATCCCAAACTGCGTTCACCTAACGACAAAAACACAAATACAATATTTATGGAAATACTATTCTAGATTTTTCAGGTATGATACGTGAAAAAAAATAGATTGCAATCAACTAACGTAAAACATCAACAATGTGGACGTAAAGAGTGCGATGTATCTAACTGCATTCAGGTGCATGCACCGCCCTCGGTGGCGTCGTGGTAGGCCATCAGTCTACAGGCTGGTAGGTACTGGGTTCAGATCCCAGTCGAGACATGGGATTTTTAATCCAGATACTGACTCCAAACCCTGAGTGATTGCTCCGCAAGGCTCAATGGGTAGGTGTAAACCACTTGCACCGACCAGTGATCCATAACTGGTTCAACAAAGCCCATGGTTTGTGCTATCCTGCCTGTGGGAAGCGCAAATAAAAGAACCCTTGCTGCTAATCGGAAAGAGTAGCCCATGTAGTGGCGACAGCGGGTTTCCTCTCAAAATCTGTGTGGTCCTTAACCATATGTCTGACGCCATATAACCGTAAATAAAATGTGTTGAGTGCGTTGTTAAATAAAACATTTCTTTCTTTCTTTCAGGTGCAATCATTTGCAAAAAATATCACACTGCGCATGTGCGGTTCATCATTTTCCATTTTTAAGGCCACTACATGAAAAAATATATGTTTCTTAACTATGCACAGTTGATGAACACTTTGTTTAATATTTCGTTCAAACGAAAATTCAATTTATCAAGCGTTCTGGTCCGGTCCACGTTTTACCAACACTCATCGCTAACATTTGATGCCAATACTGATAGGCCTTACGTTCATACCAGAGAAGGCTCATTCCACCCAAACTCATCCTGGGATACAAAAATTAAAATTAATCTTATAAATTCAAAAAGTGTTTTTTTTAAATATTTTGGATATGTATATTAATGTTAAAGAACATTTATATCAATTATCATAAACAGCAAGATAATTTTGTGTGTGCCGCTATTTGAAAATATAACACCTGCAAACAAAACAAAACATAAAAAAAGAGTTAAGTTTGTTCATTGCTTAAAATGTTGTTGGTTAATACCAAAATGAGTGAGTATATAGTCATAGACAACTGGGTATCTTAAGATTTACCACCTCTTTCTTTTCTCTTCATATAACAGGCAGACCTGTCAACCCTCCTGGATTCCGCGGGAGTCTCCCGGTATTTGATCAAATCTCTTTTCTCCTGTGCGGGAGACAGTTTCTACTGTTAAATGACATTTTTGTAAGCATAAAAAAAAAAATTCTATCCTCTTTTGTCAAAATAACATAAGGGAAGTAACTCTACCTTTTTTTTTTCATTCGGAAAATGTCGACTACTTTCGTTTTCTGAGAATGTAACAGGCCGAATTGTCCCGACTGTTTAACCTTTGCCGAAGTGAGAATTGTGGGATAGCCTATTTATATTGTTAAAAAAGCACATGGAGTTTATAAAATGAGGTGTTATTATAATGTTTGTTGTCATCGTAATGGCTACGAAGCGTGTTGCCGCTAATTCAACAGGCTGTGTATTGACATTCAGTGTTGCATAAACACTCTGAATTGTAAAATGTCTTCCCACTGGATTACATAATGCAACTATGACGAATCTGAACTGCCAGACTCCGAGTTGACAGCAATACACACGATGCATGTTAAAATCACATGTCACAGCAAGACAACGAAAATACCAATTAGCTGTATAAACATACTTGTGTCAGTTAATTTTGTATGTTTGTGCAGTAAAATGTTGGTTATAAGGGTACTCTTCAAGAAATTATTTTTGTACAATTAAAAAATGTTGTGTTTGACATTGACATAAAGTTACGCACGGAAATGGGTATAATTCCGGTATATTTCACACGATGTCCGTAATGAGGTTTTACTTATGATTAATCAATTTAATGAAAATACAATGTTTATTGCATCATTATAATGATTTTAAATAAGTACCACGCCACCGTTCCTCATTATAGTAAAAACTGAATATTAATTTATAAGATTTATATAAATTTGTCTTTGGTACTTACACTAACCACAAATGATAATGTAACGCAACCTGTAAGGCTGTAAGTGTAATACCGTAAATGTACTAATTAAATTTTTTATTTCTTGTTCATGTTCTTAACATTTTTGGATAAAATATTATTAATTTTTTAAATATGTATTAAATCATAATAATATTTAAACTTTAAAAAAAAAATGCCCAAATAAAAGATCCCTTGCTGCTAATCGGAAAGAGTAGCCCATGTAGTGGTGACAGCGGGTTTCCTCTCAAAATCTGTGTGGTCCTTAACCATATGTCTGACGCCATATAATCGTAAATAAAATGTGTTGAGTGCGTCGTTAAATAAAACATTTCTTTCTTTTCTTACTTTGACAAGTCTGATGTTAGATTTTGTAAAAGGAGGTTCAGGATGCACTGACTGGAATATTAGTACTACAAGTATGAGTGAATGAGCGTAAACAGGCAATATTATTTGAGTGATATTTGCCACTGAAAAAAGGCGGGTGGTGCCAACCTCCTCTAAATCCACCCCTGAGAACAGAATTACTTAACTTTTCTGATAAAAAAATTATTAACAGTCACTAAAAATAAAATGAAGTAAAACAAATAAAATTTGTTTGCGATAGGATGCTTACAAGCTGATGTTGTAAGCATCCTATCGCAAACAAATTTTATTTGTTTTACTTCATTTTATTTTCACAGTTTTTCAAATCAAGACACGTAACACACGGAACAAATTTATGTAACACACGTAACACTACATTTTAATGATTTGGAAAACAAATGTTTGAGTAATGAGATTATTCTTTTCCGATACATATTCACTTACATTTTGGAGATTAAAAGCAACATAAAAGTTTTTATTATCACTTGTAAACTCACAGAACTTTGGCAACTTTCAAATCTCATAGAAAAATGTCTGTCGTGTGAATGTAACACAAGTAACGCAATCAAATCTAAGCCATTACAAATATCTTTGAAATTTAGCCAATGTTTCTTGTTTTATTTTGTGAACTACTAAAGTAGGATTAGTAATAATCAGTAGGTTATAACAGGAGCCCTTTCATAAATTTCTAATTTACACACATTTTCACCCAAAGTGAGTCTGAAGTGACGTAACACATGTAACCTGGAATGAGCCAGAATAGTTTGTAAAATCTCTTCTTTTTTTTAATGAATCGATTCTTAATTTAAATTAACACAATTTATACACTCAAAATTATGTACAATTGTTATGAATGGATTATGAATACTATTCACTACAGTAGAGGCACAAAAATGTATCATACCTTTTGCAGATCGAATATAATAACTGAAAACAAATTCTAACGGGTCTTAAAAATCATAAAAATTAAATGCTTTGGCCTTGTTGATCTGGCACGTGTGAGGTCATGTGACATGCATCAGGTGTTAATTCATCCTCCTCTATTTTAAATTAATTTCTACGAGTCATATGGACCCGATATCGGTAATTTTAAGAAATAAACAAAAACGACTTAGTAAAATTAATGGTTTTAGGGGTTTGTAAAGTTTTGCATTTAGATACATACTTGTCTGAACTTTTTATTGTTAATGCAAATTTTCTAGAACTGTAAAGAAAAACCTCACAACAAGCAGACGACAACAAATCGATATTAATTGCGCGAACCGTGCACGAGAAAACAAAGTGAACGGAGTTGGAAGCATAACGCAGTTAGGGACGTTGACGATATACATCATATGTAAGCACGGTAATAAAACATTTTGTATTGTATAGTATTGTATTTGAACCATAAATTTTAAACTTTAATTTGTTCGATATTTGTGTCTGAACTGGCACCAGTTTCTGGAGAATTGCTTATTATTTTTGTCAGATGATACACATAAAATTTACAAAACGCCAAACAAATTTCACGTGACATCAATTGCTAATTTTAATTTCAGTGCAATAAATAAATTATAGTCCTTGCCATAGGAAACGCTGTTTACTCACTATGGTATTTACTACAAGTTATTTATTTCTGAGCCAATTGTTTTTTCACAATTGGCACAAAAATTATTTTTGTAAATAATTTTAGTTTGGTTTGACGTAAAAAGAAAAGTAAAAATGTGTTTTGGAAATAACAGAAGAAAAAAAAAACCCACACCTATTTTTGTGTGCAATTTAGAAAACAGTTGGCTCAGAAATAAATAACTTGTTGGAAATTTTATAGTATGAAAAAAGGTGTTCCCTGTGGGCCGGATTATAAATTGCACACAAAAATAAGTGGGGGGTGGGGGTGGGGGTTATTTCCCAAAGGCATTTGACACAGATTAGTATAAATGAATAATCATAATTTTTTAAATGTTATATATCGGTAAACTTGATACATTGTATATTTCCACAATATTTTGCTCATACTCTCTTCAAACATGACAAATTTATTGCCACTCAACGTGTACTTACATATACCAAAAATTTTGATCCCTGATAAAAGGTCCATCATTCGCCATTTTGGTGTGATTTTCTTATTTCTCAAATATATCTATATTTCTTTTACAAAATATATCTTTTATATAGAGTATCCTGGACCTATCGAATTCCATCCCATTAACAGGAAAACACTACTGCGCATGTTCAATCCACCAAACAGATAAATTTAACAACATTGTTTACCTCGTCCAATACAAAGTAAAATAATAATAAAATTTTTGTAATTACTTACCTATGTTGTCAACAAATGTAGAATTCCCACCAAGAAGTGAATATCTGTAATTTGTTTAACACTATCAGTCTTCGCCATGAGTAAAATCAAGGCGAGCTAAAGATGACTCCTGAAATTGTGCTAGGCGAGCAATCTATTGATGTGTCAAATAAATATTTTAGTGAGAGGCGATCAGTTTGCCACTCTCCTAAAACCTTCCGACGAGTGTGGAGGGGAGCAGGAGTCATCACTCGCCTTTCCTGGCGTAGACTGCACTATAGTGATACAGGTATGTCCCGTGTGAATGTCATAAACGTGGAATGTATGAAAGACCACACCCATCATAAAATTGAGGGAACAATACAACAGATTGTCAATGAAGCAAATGTAAATGAATTATATATATACACATTTTTGGTGAAGATCAGAAAGTTCCCCTTGCTTTTTTATTCTTTAGTCTTTAGAATTTGTTTTAGAATTTTAATTTGTTTTAGATGCTTTGTAAACAGTCATGCCACTCTTAACAGCTTTTCAAGTAATCAATGAATAAATTTTCATGAATATAGGAAAGTGGTTTTCTTGTGCTACCAACTTTTGTAGTTGAATGAAACATGAAAAAGCTTTCTTCTACAAACAGTAAACAATCTACTTATGTTGGATCTGACACAAACGGCCGTTCATACCCCCCCCCCCCTTCCACTGAGAGTGTCAGTCATGTGACTTGTTACTAAATATAGACAAACTCATGCAGAAGACAGTCATTACCGATCTGTCAATTTTAGTCTCTTCATTTATAAAGGTTTTAATATATTATAACCTTTGCTTTGGATATTGTTCCTGTATGCAATAATAGAATCCCCGGTACTGTACAATTAGGCCTACAAGGACGAGAGAAAAAAAATCTTTGCTTTTTCCACCGTCATTTTCAATGTTGATCAATCAAGGCTTGCTTTAATTTGATACATATGCAGAGGTATTAAAGTTCGTGCCTGCGCAATTTTATTAAAAAGAGTGCGGAAGTGATATGGGACGGAATTCGATGGGGGATGGAATTCGATAGTTTAGAATATAGGCCTAAGCAAAATATTGCGGAAATGTTTCAAATTCACCGATATAAAACACATTTTGAATTTTATTCATGTATAGATTTTCTACTAATGTCTAATCTGTGTCAAGTGCAGGTCTGTGTTATTTCCCAAACACTTGCGACTTTTACTTTTCTTCTTACATCAAATCAAACTGAAATTATTTACAAAAAAACATTGTCCATGGCTACTGAGATCTGTAATTACAAATCCTGAAATTCCTTAAAATTTACTAGATAAAATACTAATAGCACCAGAAATCAGTTACTCTCATAGTAGTTCACCAAGGTAAACATCTACGGTCCGTTTTTTAACATAAACATCACAATAATAAATATCGTGCCGGAGACGTTTATCTTGATGAACTACTCTCATAGTAGTGACGTAGCCCAATGGCAATGGTTTGTGATGCGGGTAATTTCAAATCATGATTTATTTATCTATTTTATGTAAAAAACACACAAAAAAACCAACCTTTAAAATCTACAAACATCAACAGCATGTATGACTGCAATATGTATGGACAAATTAATTTGGGGGTTAAACAGTTTAACTCAAAATATTATCAGTTGAATAATATATTTACCTTTTCCAACTTCCTAGCTGTGCTGCAACCAGACGATTTCATTTTCTTTGCCGGGAATTTGTTTCCATCACGTGGGTTAAGTGCAGGTGCACGATTGGCCAAGTTCCAAATAGTTTCGAAACGGCTTCGGTCGTCTGCTAACACGCTGTTACCATATCATTTATCAAAGATATCACGTAGATTTGAATAAGGGCGGATCCAAAAAAAATAAAAAATTGTGTTTGGGTTTTTTTTTTTTGGGGGGGTGGGGGGCTAGGAAAAGGGGCACATGAACCGACTCGTGAAAAGGGCAACCTAATTAAAATTTCTTTTAAAAAGCTAGAAAAACTGAGAGGCACTTCGAAATATTTTTTTGTTTAATTTTGGAGGCTCGAGGGGGTTGGGGCGAGTCCCATAGTTCCCTACTGGACCCACTCTGTTGAAGGTGCTACATTTCGCTATTTTACCATAGGCCTACATTTAGGCTATTTGTAGATCAATATGTAATAAATAACTTTGCAACTTTCAGACATATTGTTTCGGAGGACAGCGAATCTCTAAAATGATGTCACTAGGCCTAATTTAAAAATGTCCCAATGTGACATCCAGTAGGCCTATAGGCCAAATAACAGATAATTTATGCTGAATTTATTCAATAGAACAATTCAAATCTTAATCATACCACGCCTAGGTCCAAGTCATCTAGAGTAGGCCTAGCCTAAAGCTAGCGACACATTTGTCCGTAAACCAGGTGCTATCCGTTTAAAGTCGTATTTTTCACTTTTATTAATTTTTTTTTTTGCTGCCGACTTCCACAAATAGCTCTAAAGAAAAAAAAAAGTTACCATTCTAGTTTATTGTGGCGCATTTCGTAAGGTAACAGTGAGAAGAAAAAAAAATCACCCCTACTGATACACCCCAAACAGGTTGGGTTTTTTTTTTTTTTTTTTTTTTCTTCCTCCTACCTTTGTGCACAAAAGTTCTTGTTCGTAAACCTAAAAATAAAAAAATACTGGCCTTACTCGTCTTCATCGTCATCAGAGTCACAGTTTTGACAAATGTAATTGCGTTCTCCTGTTATACATTCTTCGTGGGCACAATGTTGACAAGTTAGACACTAGATCCACTTCTCTCTGGGTTTGCTGTTACTAAAAGGTTCACCACATACTAAACATGGCCACTCTTCCTCATCAGAGCTTTGGTCTTCAGTAGGAAATTTGATCTGTTTACTCTTGCTTTTATTCCTTCCCTTGTCTTTCACATTTTCCTTTTTTTTCAAATTTTGTTTATATGGTGAAGATGTCAAGTTTTCCGCCTTTTCTGTTTTACGTTTTCTAGTACGCTTTACTGCCTTGACGGGCTGGCATAATTCAGCCAGGACTGAGGTGACAGTTGGGATGGCAGATGAGAATACAGCTGCAGCTTCAACAGATGTTGATGCTTGCGTGTCTCGCTGCGGATTTGAATCTGTTCCTTTTTCTTGTTGTGGCTGTGGTTCTGGCTCATCGGTTATTTGTGTAGCTATGAAATCTTCATCTATAAAGATGCCTTCGTTAAAAGGTCAAAGTCCACATGCCTTGTAACCACTGACTGATTTCTCAACTGTAGCAGTTTTGCTGTAAGCAAGAGCAAATATTTCGGCTACAACAGGTGATCCTTTTCCTTGGTTTGCAACCACCCAGCTGTCTGCTGCAACGTTGTAGATATTCTTTAATGCTTTAAAACAAGGTTTTGTCCAATGGCTGCATCTTATGAGTACAATGTGGGGGTAGAATTATCAATTCTATGCCGTTTGAATGAGCATACTCAACAGTTGCCAGGCTTTTGTGACTATGGTGACCATCTAAGGGGCCGTCCATAATTTTCAACATTTTCACGAGCGTACAAACCGTACGCGGGGGGGGGGGGGGGGGTGGTGAGGTTAAGGGGCCAGCGTACACTCTTTTTGAAAATGAAAAATGTCGATCAACATTTTTCATTTGGGGGATGTACATTTTTTGGGCACTTGTGAAAATGTTGAAAATTATGGACGGCCCCTTACTTAATATTTTGTTCTGCACATATATATTTTGAAATTCAACGAGAATGTCCACACATAAAGCATCCAGGCCTATTTTTTCTAATGTTTTTCTACTGTGCACAAACAAAAGATCAATAATAAAACAATAGCCATACAAATATGGTAAAAAGACTATTATCTTGGGTTAAAAGGCCCCCACCCCACCCCTGGGACGTTTTACCCCATGATGGTGGGGGCCTCTTAAACTGAGAGGAAGCCATTTTGAATTCATTTCGTAAAAACAACTCATTCCAGCACGAATGAGTAAAACACTTTTAAATATAAGCGGCTAGCCAATAGATCACTTCATAACTTCGCAATACTTTATCAATATATGACCATTCTTTAACCTAAAACATGAATAATAATAATTGTAAAATATTATAAGAATTTGTAAAAAATACGAAATACTTACATGTGTTAGAGGTAAAGCTTCGGGGTATAGGAGGAATATACCTATGGCGTCAGTCGAATCTTATGACGTTGATTCTGGTTTCAGTGCATATGCACACTTTGCGACAAAGCCAGTGGACCTTTTACCCCAAGGGGGCCTTTTATCAAACTCTACCCTACGGCGCTTGCCACGGCCTTTAATATAGTCGAGAGATAGCCCAACGGGCCTAACGACAGGGATTGATCTCAAACCGGCCGTGCATCAAGCGAGCGCTTTACCAGTGTATTAAATTTGCATAGGCCTATGTGGTACACATGTATGATACGATCGAAAAATCTGCCAAACTGAGAAAATTGATGTTAAAAGTTGAGATCTTGTATTGAATACTATGCAAAATCGAAAATTTAAAGTAATAGTTTAAACATGTCAGTGTATTGTATGTGTTTAAAGTAATCCCATTTAAAAAGTATGACTGTTTAAGATAATATTTGTAAAGAAAATAAAAATTGGGGGGGGGGGGGGGGGGGGGCTAAGGGGAAAGGGGCACATGAACCAACTCGTGAAAAAGGCAACCGAATTAAACTGTCTTTTAAAAAGCTAGAAAAACTGAGAGACACTTCGAAATATTCTTTCTTTATTTTTGGAGGCCCGAGGGGGTTGGGGCTAGTCCCATGGTCCCCCACTGGATCCACCTCTGTTGAAGGTGCTACATTTCGCTATTTTACCATACATTTAGGCTATTTGTAGGCCAATATGTAATAAATAACTTTGCAACTTTCAGACATATTGTTTCGGAGGAAAGTGAATCTCTAAAATAATGTCACTAGGCCTAATTAAAAAAAAAAGTCCCAATGTGACATCCAGTATAATAACAGATAATTTATGCTGAATTTAATGTTTTCTTCGAATTTGTAATCCTGACCTTTAGTGACCCCTGGTGACCCCCACACACTTTCAAAGCTGACCTCCACTGGAATATGATGACGCGCGTCATCCTACATGGAATAACTATGGTGGTTGCTTTGAATCTCTCTCTGGTAAAATGATATCCTACAATGTGTATTTGAAACCACTTTTTTATTTGAAAAATCTTTCAAACTGAGAAAATTGACGTTAAAGTTGAGATTTTGTATTGAATATTATGCAAATCAAAATTTTATAGCAATAGTTTGGCTAATTCAGTGTGGTATTTGTGTTTACACGTAATCCCACATAAAAGGTAAGGCTAGGAAGATAATATTTATGAAGAAAATGAAAATTAAATTTTTGCTTCAGATTTGTACCCCTTGACATTAAATGACCTCTGGTGACCCCCCCCCCCCCCCCCCCCCCCCCCCCCCCCCCCCCCCACACACACACACACTTTTTAAAGTTGACCTCCACAGCACATGGTTACAGCTCTATAGTCCGAAGGTTCATTGGCCCGAAAGTTCAATGATCTGAAGGTTCAATAGTCCGACGGTTCAGTAGTCCGAAGGTTTATAAACCTAACTATAATCACGAAGAATGGCAAAAGAACAGTGCCAAATGGACTAAACAAATGTGAATTATTTAAAGTAATCACTAAGCGTACCTCTGTGTAATACGTTTAAGGCAACAGTGTAAGATATATGTTACGACACGACGATATGATACATGTTGGATATGAATTTAAAGGCATTTGATTGGCTTCTTACATATAAATCCAAACCATCCACTGAGATTATGGTTACACACGCCGATTTCTATTGTCAGATGATGTACAGGTCAACAGCGTGTATTACGTAAACGCGAGCGCCGTATATAACTTGGTTCAGAATGCGTTTTAATTTCTCTTAAACCTGTATTTTAAAGAAAAAGATATGCCAGAAAAAGAATTCTACACTCGTGTCTCCAGCTCTCGTGTCAGTTAGATACCATTTATCTTGCATTTCGTTTACAATTGTATTCATCTCGCGTTCGCTGCCATTGACGTAACCAGGATTTTATATTGGTGGGGGACCACAATGTCATGGAGGGTCAACCACATTGTTTTTGAGACTGCCACTAGTGAAGGAAGGAAGGAAGGAAGGAAGGAAGGAAACATTTTATTTACGGTTATATGGTTAAGGATCACACAGATATTGAGACTGGAAACCCGCTGCCGCCACTTAATGGGCTACTGCACAATCCAACAGACATGATATTACATACCACGGCCTTTGTTACAGCAGTTGTGGAACATTGACTGGAATGAAAAATAGCCCACCGAAGGGGATCAATCGTGCATCAGACGAGCACTGTATCACTGAGCTACGACCCGGCCCCATGTTAATAGGGTGACAGACAAAACGATGTGTGCTTGGGGAGAGCATAATCCCCCTTTTCTTCCCCAGGCAACGCCAATGTTTGCTCCTTAGGTACGGTTTGAAGCAACTCGGAAGCTAAACGGTATATATTAACGATCATTCATGTAGTTTTTTTATGTTTATACAGTGGTCACGATTTAAACGCTTGTTGATGCTATTAATATATAATTATATAAATAATATAAAAAAAATAATTCCCCTTTTAAGAGTGGATATTTGAAAACATAAGCTATACCTGGATAGGCCAGTAGTATAATACAGGCCACAAGTGGATAGACCAGATGAGTTGACAAAAAAAGAAATGTCTGTTTTTAATTAAAATTACTTTATTGAAATCCAACAGTTAAAGCTCTTATATCCGATTTCGATGTTATAATGTCGAATACTAATGCAAAATAAAAGCACAACTGCACCTTTATTACACTCGTCCGTCATCGTTGTCAACACCTACTACTCAGTTCGCAAGATTTATGCCCACATTTTGATTTCGTAATCGATGTTATAACATGGTAACTGGATATAGCAGCTTTAGCAAGGACTACAACACACAAAACGTCCGGCACAATCCCCACTGTTCAACAGTTAATAATGTTTTTAGCCCCAAAAGACTTCACCACACGCTTCAAACGTATCCTCGAACAGCATAGATAACTGCTGTCCAATAGTCTTCCCACGTACATCGCCCATTATTGTAAGACTGCGCCACTTTTCCCTTCGAGTGTTTGGAGGATTTTCTCTGTGTGGTGCTGTTTTGTAATAAAGTGTCGAATTGTAATAAAAAAAAAAAAAAAAATTTTTTTTAGTTCTAATCTATTCTAACTTAATCTTGGGGCCGAAACATGTACCACCAGTCAACATTTGACATATTTTTTCATTAGTTTGTCGATCCACCGACTTGGGAAATTACCCAGTGTTGTAAGTGCGTTAAGTGCGGGTTTTTTTTTTTTTTAGCAATAGCGCTAAAGTGTCGTTTTGTAATAAACTTCATTTTTCATAAGTTATGTTGCTTATTAATATCTCAAAATCACTGTCAATGCTCAACAGGACATGGGCAACAAATTCCCATTCCAACTTTTATCAGTTTTTACAAACAAACGGAATTATTTCAGTTTATTACAAAACGACACACACACACACATACACACACACACACATACACACACACACATACACACACACACACACATACAAACACACACACATACACACACACACACACAGATACACACATACAAACACACACGCACACATACACACACATACATACACACACTCACACAGGCACACACACACACATCCATTCAAATATGCATAGAAAGACATGTTACTGCATTGGTATCTCTGTGTATACATACTTAGGAATGTATTTAAAACATGTTTTGTTATGTTATATGACATTACTTGAAATATGTATTTTTAAATAATTAGTTCAATGTCCCAGCCCAAAATACTGATTTATTTGGAATCCAAAGGTATGTATGTATGTATGTATGTATTCATGCATGCATGTATTTCTAAAAATTAATAATTTCTAATTTTGCATCAGGGCTTAGAAATATATTTTAAGTTGACCGTTGTTATATCCAAAATATAAATGTCTTCCGGTCTTTTTTTTTTTTTTGAAGTGTTTGGCTAGTACTATGTTTTGTTCATTAGCCAAATAATATTCACTTGTTTTTAGAAATTAATTAGGAAAAAGGGATATTAAACAAACAAACAAATCGCTGGCCAATGGACTGGGTTAAAGGGTTACAGGCTTAGGCAGATAGTTCGGTGGAGACTAAAACATCCCTGAGACTTGGATTTCTTGGGTCTGCAATAACTGGACGAGCCGTAATGGGCTTTTTTCTCATAACAGTTTGCAAAATGAAATTTTTTTATTTTGTGTTAATTTTGCCAATATCTTGTCTCTCTCTCTACGGATTTATCAGACTCGACATTGACTCCAAATGTTTTAGTGGGTTTTTTTCTTTTGTTTTTGTGGGTTTTTTTTTTGTTTTGTTGGTAATGTACGAATGCAGAAGGCCTCTCATTCAAGTCTCAAGAGGTCTTTTTCATCTTTTGAACCACATAACGGGGGTTGTTTAATTGGAATTATTTCAAAGTTTTCATCTAGTGATTGGTTTAGGTAGATTGAAATGATTGGCAACCGAGGTGTTGACAAATAGTATTATACTTGTGACAAACTGCTTTAATTCGCAGTTTAGTTTGGGTTTGTTCTACATACTATTCTTTTGCTTAAATTACAGGTGATTAATTATACATTTTTGTTTTTAAATCATAGTTCTAATCTGTACATATTTGATGAACAAATTTGGTCTGCTGACTTGTGAAGATCGACTGCGTTTTAATTAAGGTGTGAAGTCTACATCTAGTTTTATTACAAGTAGTAGAAGACCCAGTGGTCGTATGGGGTGGGTTGTAATGTTGAAGTTTGTATGGTGCATAGGTTTCGGTTGAAATAAGGGAATTTTCTATTTTCGCAGTTTCAGAATTATTATTTTTCTTAGAAAACGTGCAGAATTTTTAAAGCACTAAATAAAAGTGAACAAGCCTCGTTGAAATAAAAAATTTTACCCGAATTTCTGTGAAATCTAATAATCTGATATTTAATAATGCCTTTAAAAGTATGGAATGACTTGCAATTGAGAAGTTGTGTGTGTGGGTTTGAAAAAACCCAAACCACTTTGTTGTCTAGGTAACCTGATGTTTCAGACTGTATTCGTTTGTAAATTGTCACATCCAAACAGAATAAACTTATTTG
>NC_054707.1:27671867-27696867 GCF_016097555.1 Gigantopelta aegis
TGGGGGCCCTATTTGGGTAAATATGCAAACATGTCATTTTATTTATTTTTTTATTAGTTTTCTTTTTCTTTTCTTTTTATTTTTTAGGGGTGTGTGTGTCAAAATGTATATTCTAGTATACTTACATGTAATAAATAATGATCTGAGTGTCTAACACTGAGTTTCTCATTGTAAAAGGTCAAAATTCAAGGTCACAAGGTCAATATCCAAAATTCACCCTAATTTCTGTGATTTTGTGCATAATGCATTTTTCGAATGTACAGTCATAATGACACACAGTTTTGATGGTATTGTGATATATAACATAGTATTCTACTATGAAAGTAGAATTTGTATCTGCCATTAATAATATGTGGATCTTCATGCTGAAATATACAGAAAAAACACAGGATTTCAACACTTCATTATGAAACATTGTTGCCCATAGCAACAATTGATGGAAACTAATATTTTTAATGAACTAACTAGATAATTAGCTTCTTGGTATGTTCCCCATATCAGAACTACCAACAAGGTCATACATTACGATATAGTGGCTGCTTGTTTGATGACCATCTATTGTGTGGATGACCAAGGAGTAACAATGTGATATGAAGTTTTATTGCATGGTATGGTGCATCTATCTTTTGGTGTATTGGTTAGAGTTCATAAGTTACATGGCTCTAGTATAGCTTTTCATGGTGTAAATGACCCAAATTATCAAACTGACTTCAAACCAAGTTTGACAAAATCGGTCACTAGACTATAATGTAAAACATGAAATTACTGTCTATCCCAAAATATATAAGTTTAGCAAGCCAAAATGAAAATGTACTAGTGTAGCATCCTTATAAAAGGTAATTACATCGATGTGGATTTCAGCCAAGTGTATGGGGGCCCTATTTGGGTAAATATTGCAAACATGTCAATTTTATTTATTTTTATTAGTTTTCTTTTTCTTTTCTTTTTATTTTTTAGGGGTGTGTGTGTCAAAATGTATATTCTAGTATACTTACATGTAATAAATAAATTGATCTGAGTGTCTAACACTGAGTTTCTCATTGTAAAAGGTCAAAATTCAAGGTCACAAGGTCAATATCCAAATTCACCCTAATTTCTGTGATTTTGTGCATAATGCATTTTTTCGAATGTACAGTCATAATGACACACAGTTTTGATGGTATTGTGAATATATAACATAGTATTCTACTATGAAAGTAGAATTTGTATCTGCCATTAATAATATGTGGATCTTCATGCTGAAATATACAGAAAAAACCCAGGATTTCAACACTTCATTATGAAACAATTGTTGCCCATAGCAACAATTGATGGAAACTAATATTTTTAATGAACTAACTAGATAATTAGCTTCTTGGTATGTTCCCCATATCAGAACTACCAACAAGGTCATACATTACGATATAGTGGCTGCTTGTTTGATGACCATCTATTGTGTGGATGACCAAGGAGTAACAATGTGATATGAAGTTTTATTGCATGGTATGGTGCATCTATCTTTTGGTGTATTGGTTAGAGTTCATAAGTTACATGGCTCTAGTATAGCTTTTCATGGTGTAAATGACCCAAATTATCAAACTGACTTCAAACCAAGTTTGACAAAATCGGTCACTAGACTTTAAGGTCTCACTACACAGATCACTTCCGGGTGACAGTTCATTCATCACGGTCCACCATAGTTCCTAATTGGGACACATGTTATGGGTCACATATTCACTTCTAGCAAATGGTGAAGAATTAAAACAATATGTATGTTTAATGGTAAGCCTTCTGGCTGTATTTTGCCCATGTTATTTTGTAATATTGTGCATCGACCTTTTGGGACATGAGTATATAGCGCAAGTGACAGCCGGAGTGAATCGGTTAATGAACCACCTATTCGGACCGGTACTACAGCCAGATGCGGTCATATAGCAAAAAACTGAGACGGAAATGTTCTCAATTTTGGAGTGAAAATAAATGCTTATATAATGTATGTTTGCAATGGTGTATGTTGTTAGTGCCAACGAGAACCCGTTCTATGGGCAATCTTCGCTTGAAGTTGGGCAGTTTAACATGGGTTTCAATGGCAGATGACATCTGTGTAGTGAGACCATAGAAAAGCTTTTTTAATGTGACAAAATGTAGTGTAGCGTCTTACCAAAAATGACGTCATGTGTATTGTATGACGTCATACGACAAAAGCCTTGCTAGGTTGACAATACTCGATTTACGTACAAAAAACTAAAATAAATAATGATTTTCTGAATATTCCTGTAGGATTGCAGGATAAAAGAACTAACTGCTTACTGTCTTAAGATATCAGCATTATCCTGCTCAGGTCGCCATTCTATAAAGCTGATATCTTAAGACAGTAACCAGTTATTCCCTGTGAATATAACGGATATTTAATTATATTACCATAAAAGCAGATTGGTCTTTGATTGGTTACATCCTAGAGGTGGCACAAGGACACATGCTCCAAATGGATGATATTTTATTTCAACTCCTTGGACCATTACCATGAGCTCTGTCCACACAAGATTTATTATTTAGAAAGACTAACAAAGTCACTTTTCCACTAAATTGCCGGCGAAGGTGAGGCAAGTGTCTTAAAATTGCTGACCAGCTTCTGGGAGACCCAGGACATTTGTTTCAGTTGGGTCACGAATGGATTCCCCCCCGAGTACTAAAAACTCCAAAGTAAAGGCATTCACATGCCTCTTCTGTGTCCTCGGTGCCTCGTACACTAAGGTCAGTGATCTCGGGTACAACCTGTTTTGTGTGAAGAAAGTGGAGGTAGACCGTCACCAGCCCCCAGCTTTGTGTGTGTGTGGCAAACAGACTGCCAATAAAGTACACTGATATACACTAGACTACTAGACTGTAGGGAAAGTACAAATGAGGATAAAGAAAATGAATATGATTATCATATTTCTCCTGAACACTTTACATTGCTTACCATAGTTAATTCGTTAATTTATACTTATTTTCGTGGTTCTGTTCAATTAAAGTTCAAGCACACTATCCTAGGCGTAGAATAGTGGCGTAGTGGCCTTACACCTTCCCATTTAGTCGTCAGACTCACTCTGAGTTGGAGCCGGTAAAACGATTCGAACCCAGTACCCACCAGCCACAATTCCTATAGCTGCAGTCCCAGGAATATTTTAATATTATTTTATTATTTTTATATTATTTATTTAAATTTCCGTTACATTAATTACAATATAACGTCATCCCATTGGTCCAGACGTAGCAACGGGACTTTGTTCAATACTCGATGAACGAAAATATTACGTCGTCGGGGAACGTCATATCTGATGACGTCATTTTATATGGGCAAGTTGTCAAAGTCCGAACCAAATTGTTAACAACTACAAAGGGAATAACTGATTACTGTCTTAAGATATCGGCTTTATCCTGCGAAGGTTAGAATGTCGAAATCAGTGATATCGAATAACACTGGTAATAACCTCTATATATACTGTTAAAAATAAGTAGGGAAATATTCCATTCAAATCGAAAGAGAACTCCGTGTTACAACTGGTGTTACAGTGTCTGGTCAGACTATCCGTAACAGACTGCATAGAAGTAACATCCACACACGTCGACCCTACGTTACTCCACATTTGACTGCGAGACACATTGTTGCCAACAATAGACATTGGGCTAACAAGCGTTGGCCTCGGGTAATGTTTTCAGACGAGTCCAGATTCACACTAAATTTCCACGATTGACGACAGCGTGTCTGGCGACGTTCCAATGAATGCTACGCCAACGTCAACGACCAGTTTGGAGAAGGGTCCGTCATGGTGTGGGGTGGCATCGCCATGAATGCCACAACTCGGCTGCATATTGTTCATGGAAGGGTCACTGGACGGGTCACCGGGCAGTACTACCGTGACAACATCCTTGCACCGATCATTGTGCCCTTCGCACGGCTGGCTGGACGCCATTTTGTTATTCAGGACATCAACGCCCATGTTCACCGGAGTCTACTGGTCACTGCGTACCTGCAACAACAGAACATCACCACACTACCGTGGCCAACCCTAAGTCCAGACCTTTCACCCATTGAGCACATGACGTCAGACAAACAACTTGGCTGAATTAGGCGCCTCTCAAGAGGAATGGAATAGGATCCCCGAAAATGTTATTGGACGTTTAATCAGGAGCATGCCACGTCGGATTCGTTCATGCTTGGCGAACCGCGGGGGGGGGGGGGGGGGGGGGGGGGGGGGGGGGGGGGGGGGGGGTGTTACCCGTTACTAGTGCAAATATGAAAACATCAGTTGACAAGCACAACCCTTGTTGCCTGTCTGTGTCTCCTCCAGACCTACATCACTATCATGCTATAATCTTTAATGCCAATGCCTTGTTACATGAGTACTTGTGTTTTACTATTAATTAATATTGCAATAAAATTGTGTTATATTTGAATACCCCTACTTATTTAGAACATTATATATATATATATATATATATATATATATATATATATATATATATATATATATATATATATATATATTATATATAGGTTATTACCAGAGTGTTTTTTCAGTATCGTTAATATCATATATTAGAAATAAAAATTGTATTATGCGAGCCTCTGGCTCGCATAATACATTAATTTAATTCCTAATATATGATATTGACGATACCGAAACACACTAGGGTATTAATAGCCCGAGTACTCTGACTGTAAGAGAGCTAGACGGGCATTTGGACAGTTATATACGCTCTCATTACAGCCAGAGACCAAGCTATGTAATTTTCTGGCAATCGCTGCCCACCAAAAAGTAGTGAAAGATTCCCGCTCTAATACCACAACAATCCTATGATTGACGTCAAATACATTTACATCGATCATTTTCGAGTTCCTTGATTAAATTTTTTTTCAGATATTAATCACTAATACACACACTACAAAAAGAAACCCGACAGCACCCACATTCAGCTAAGCTTCGGCAAACTCCGGACACCAGAACTCTAAGTTCGCCCACCTATATCGCGATGTAGCGTCACATGATCGCCCACTCAGCCATTCCGTCTTCCAGGGGCCGTCTCAAACAGTAATACGACAATGTTTGTGTAAACAGTATACGCAACTTTAATTCCAGTCAGCCATTACCCAATATTCAAATGACGTAAGAATATGACGTCCTTTTTTCTTTCTTTTTTTTTTCTTTTTTTATGTCCTTATATTAAAAATAAACTAGTGATTAACGTTTTTTGTTTTCTAAACGCTGGATAGCTTTCAGTGTAAAGTTTCTATTGAAATGTTTTTGTTTCATGACTGCATGTATACGTCAATTATGGAGTGTCACCGCATGGGCGGATCCAGGAAATATTTTTAGGGGGGGGGGACCAAAAAAGAAGGGCACATTGACTCGTCAAAAGGGCACCTTACTACAAGTTTTGATATTTACAATTAATATGAATTCCTACAGTTCTACGTCATAATATACTAGCAATAATGAAGTAAATTGGCGTCACTCGCGTTAGAACCTCAATGGGGCCCCATTGAGACTCAATAACACAGACACATATCTGCAAGCTTGCGCATGTACACGAAAATCTTGATTTCATTTATCTACAATATAATTATTGTTTACTTAAAAAAAAAAAAATTCTACAAACAAAAAGGGCACTTGGACATTTTGAGGGCACTTGAACAATTTTTTGGGGGGACGCGTCCCCCTGGTCCCCCCCCCCCCCCCCTTGGATCCGCCCATGCACCGTAGTATTTTTGTTTAAATGTCAATAAACGTAATGCCGTGACCTCGATTAATTTACATCTAATTTGGAAAATTACAAAATTCTGAAAGTGTGTGTGTTTATATATATATATATATATATATATTTATTTATTAGGAAGTAAAATTGTGATGGTGATGTTCTAAACGAGAAAACGTATCTTTCGCCGTCGAAAAGTCTCAGTTAGTCAAAAACATCTGTATAATACCAGCAAACTCAGGGCTCTTTCTTTAATAATTTGTTTTTGTTTTCAGGTTTGGTCTTGCCTATACCCGTGGCTAATTATATTGACAGTGGGGCTGATGTTTTTCAGTACACATCCCAACTTCCGTGTCGCACTTTCATCAGCTCCTCAAACTCAGCATGGGGCCTTTTCCTTAACCAACAAACAAGTGGAGCTTATTGTCAACACAAAGCCACACATTGTTCTCGTTTGCCTAGAGTTTATCTTTTGTGTCATTTTCACCGTCGAACTTCTTTTCAACGCTTTGGCCAGCTGTAAGCACATTGTTGAAGTGTTCAACATGACCACCCTGTGTACCGTGGTTTATCTCGTTCCCGCTTGGATCAGCCTGTTAACTCAAATCGTGGACGCAGAGAGCTCGACTGGGATCCGTCTGGCGAGCGTGAAGCTCATAATTCACGCACTCACCGTGCTGAGGGTGGCGCTCCTCCACAGACTGATCTGGCACAACAGAGACCTCAGGTTACTGTTCTTTGCCCTCAAGTCGAGCATCCAAGAACTCACCCTGATGATGGTATTCGTGTTAAGTGTCGCAGTCATGTCCTCGTCGTTTCTGTTCGCCACGAATCTCTTTGTAGACTCATCAATTGATAGCATGTTCACAGGTCTATGGTGGGCGGTTGTGACCATCACAACGGTCGGCTACGGCGATCAGCATCCGCACTCGTGGCTCGGTTATATAGTAGCGTGTGTCTGTATTTTAACCGGAATCATTGTAACTGGCATGTCCATACCACTTATTACCAAGCGCTTCCACGTGTACTATCAAACACGTCTCCCAGCAGATATAAATCATTTGTTAAAACGGAGGAAATCTCGAGTTAGGCCATGTTCCTGCAAACTATTAGAATGAAACTAGAATATGATAAATAAAAGAAAAAGAAAACACTATTATTTGTGGGGGAAAGTATCATTATTATTAAATTTAGTAATACGAGTACATTAAAATATATACATATACATACAATATATATATATATATTATATGTGTGTGTGTGTGTGTGTGTGTGTGTGTGTGTGTGTGTGTGTGTGTGATTTCTTTTTTCTTTGACAGTTTAAGAGAGGTTATGTTTCAGTTTTATTTTATATTATAATTTAACTTAGGGGTACAACGATACGATATTGCGGTTTATTATATACATAGCAATGAATTATATAGATCTGCAAGAACCACAAAAGTGATATTTGGTCATAAATAATATTTTCACTTTATTTTAGCTGCAGTGAAAATATAGAAATCGCATTTACATTTTTGTAAAATTCATGATTAAATTATCACCCTTTGTATCGTTTGTTCGTATTTAAGTTAGATATTACCAATGCATCTGATAGTATTTGAATTTATTTTTTTTGAAGTGCAATTACGATAAAATATCTAAAGTGAAATGAATACGAAGCTAAATAATGATGAGACAATATTCTGTCATTGAGTGTGTAAATTAAACTTTAAAGGCGCTCAATCACCGATTTAGTGGGCCTTATTTATCTAAATATGGATTATAATGGAAATTACATTCATTTGAAAAGAAAGAAAGAAATGTTTTATTTAACGACGCACTCAACACATTATTTGACGGTTATATGGCGTCAGACATATGGTTAAGGACCACACAGATTTTGAGAGGAAACCCGCTGTCGCCACTACATGAGCTACTCTTCCGATTAGCAGCAAGGGATCTTTTATTTGCGCTTCCCACAGGCAGGATAGCACAAACCATGGCCTTTGTTGAACCAGTTATGGATCACTGGTCGGTGCAAGTGGTTTACACCTACCCATTGAGCCTTGCGGAGCACTCATTCAGGGTTTGGAGTCGGTATCTGGATTAAAAATCCCATGCCTCGACTGGGATCCGAACCCAGTACCTACCAGCATGTAGACCGATGGCCTACCACGACGCCACCGAGGCCGATACATTCATTTGGAATACCAAACTTAGTTATTGTATGATCCCAAACATTTTAATTGAACTACGGTTGAGGGAATTCCATGACACGCTTAATTTTTAAATTTGGAACTCTTCTTGTAAAAAGTCATAAAAAATACGACAAAACAAACTCGTAGTGATGAGGTTATATATACGACAATCGTATAATGTGTTTTTGAATTTTATATAAACGACCGCCGTGTATAGAGACTTGGCATATGAGGGCGGGCTATATACATGGCAAATAATAAAAAAATATATTATTTCATGACGAAAATAACTGAATACGATGAAATAAAATAATAAACAATCGGAACATGAACTCACCTTTTATTAAAAATATTATTATTATTATTATTATTATTATTATTATTATTATCAGGTGCGTGTGCATGGAATTTAGCAGGGAGAGAGTCTAGACGGTTATAACGCTATAGTGCTTGGTTCGAAAACGGATAACATGTTTTCCAGTGTCACCAATGTGGCATACGACCAGCCAGTCGTTTTTCGTTAAACGTTTGCAAATTATTTTGACTAATTCGCAAAGTGCTCATTCGGTTGGATGTAAAGCATAATATATATATATATATATATATATATATATATATATATATATATATATATATATATATATATATATATATATATAGGGGCCTACTGTCGCATGTTTTGCCATCCAAAGATTGGCTTAATTATTACTTAACCCAGTTGAATCCAGTTCTACGTGCAGGGACAAGTTCCGGCTGCCGTTTCTGCGTGTGTGCACGCACGTTAATCTTGCATTTTATAGCGCCCCCCCCCCCCCAATAAAACACCGCCCCTCCACTCCAAAAAGGTAGTAGTCGGCTAATAATAATAATAATAATAATAATAATAACTGTATTATTATTATTATTATTATTATTACTATTATTACATGTATTATAATATTGGTAAAATCACGTCGTGGTGCGGTGGGTGGGGACGGTTGTTACAAAAATCTTACATAATTTAGAGGGGGGCCCGCGAGTGGTCTCAGCGTTACTGGTATAAAAAAAAATCTGTATTTTGAGTTTTATTGCCCCTTGCAATTTTGCGCATTAAATTTTGAAATATGACTAAATACAGCAAAATAACCTTTTAGTCATATTTATTTGCGGTAAAATTAACTTTAAAAAAAATGTACATAAGGAGTCTCAAAATTGTAATCAGTGAAAAATTATTAAGTTCAATCCCTGTTGTTAGTTTGTGTACTGTCCACAATTAGTTTCTCTTTCAGAGAATCTACGTTAGCAGCTGATAATTTGTAATTTATAATATTTATTTATTTATTTATTTATTTGTTTGTTATCGTTATTATTATTATTAGTAGTAGTAGTAGTAGTAGTAGTAGTAGTAGTAGTAGTAGTAGTAGTAGTAGTAGTAGTAGTAGTAGTATGATGTTTTAATATATTTTTTAATTTATTATAATTTTTTTGTTAGTACAGTAGGGGCAATATTACGCTATTCATATGTTTCTGGAAACCGTACACAAAAGGGTCCGCTAGATTCATGTACTCTTCTTCCCCCCCCCCCCCCCCCCCCCCCCCCCCTGTTCAGAAAATGCACTGTTCGTACAGTACTTACAATATATTCTTCCTGCTCCAGATGGTTCGGTAATATGGATCAGTCGAAGTTCAGGTCAGGTCATAGATTTAACGTGCACATTCAGAGTAAGCTGTTGTAGCGCACGCCTGTCGTGGGCGCAAGTGCTTGCGAAGCAAGCTCTTCCGTCCAAGACAGCAAAGGGGGTTGGAGGGGAAGGCCGGCTTCTTGCTTACGACTTAAGCACTGACTAACGATAAATTTACCTATAGGCCTAACTAGTCGGGATTGTCGACGTTTAACATGCTTCTGTTAAGAAACTAAATTAATGTATAAGTTTAGTATCATTCAGTACATGTTTTTATTAATTTTTATTAACTTATTTTCATTGTTTTTTGTTTTTCTATTTACCCTACGTCGCAGAGGACGGTCAAGCGTTACACAAGCTTGGTAAATCGTTTTGACACTGCGGTTATTCGCTGGATGCCCGTCACGTGACTCAAAATAATACGTCACACCTCTGCTCTCCAAATAGCCGTTATTTGTTTCTGAATTATGGACCGTCGACATAATTCAATAATTCAATGGTTGTTAGTAAATTGTCACAGAAAGGAATAATACAACAGTAATAGTATACATGTAGGTATAAACTGTAACACTTGAAAGGTAATATACTCTTCAAAAGAAGAAACGCAAAACCACATTGTCGTAACATTTGGAGAATTGATTTAATTATTGAATGGTGAGTCCGATAATTACCAAATGTTGCAGGATTGTTCACAATTCACTCTAGTCCATTGTGAGTAAGTGATAGGACACACCACCAAGGTCAAGGTCATCTGGAGTCAATACCAGGTGTGGCCTCCGCGTGTGTTGACAACTGCCTGGCACCGCCTGCCCATTGAAGCAACCAGAGTACGGATGACGTCCCGGGGGATGGTGGCCCACTCGGCCTGCAAGGCTGCTGCCAGCTCGGGCAGGGTCTGGGGCTGTGGTTGTCGCTGTCGGAGGCGTCGGTCCAACTCGTCCCATAGATTCTCAATTGGGTTCAAATCCGGTGATATCGATGGCCAAGGAAGGACATTAATGTTGTTGTTCTGTAGGAAAGCCGTTGTGAGACGTGCTGTGTGAGGCCTGGCGTTGTCATGTTGGAACACTGCGTTGGCGTTGGCCATAACTGGAACGATGTGTGGCCGGAGGATCTGGTCAATGTAGCCCTGTGCATTCAGGTTGCCCTGCACGTGGACCAGGTCAGTTCTGCCAATGTGTGAGATGGCTGCCCACACCATGACACTACCCCCGCCGAATCTGTCCACTTCCTGCACGCAGTTTGCCGCATAACGTTCACCACGACGCCTATACACGCGACATCTTCCATCATGACGTCGGAGCAGAAATCGGGACTCGTCACTGAACCACACCTGTCTGCATCGCAGTTGAGGCCATTGTCGATGAATCTGGCACCACTGCAGTCGGAGTCGACGGTGTTGTGGTGTTAAGATGACACCTCGAACTGGACGTCTGGCACGAATTCCTACCTCACGTAGGCGGTTCCGTACGGTCTGGTCGGATATCCTGCGCAAACCTGGTATTGCTGCGGCTGTGGAGGTGGCAGTAGTCAATCGTTCCCGAAGGTGGCGTACCCGGATGTAGCGGTCCTGCCCGGGGGTAGTGACCCGTGGTCGACCGGATCTAGGGAGGTCACGTGTTGATCCATGTTGCTGGTAACGGTCCCACAGTCTGGAGATGGTGCTTGGGGACACATGGAATGCCCTGGCAACGGCCGTTCTGGATTCGCCTGCGTCTAGTCGGCCGATGGCATTGTTTCTCTGCGGTTCACTGAGACGTGGCATGTCCTGGATTGTCAACTGTCGGCCAGATACAGAGGCCAGGCAAGCGAACACCCTGCACTTTTATACTGTCGGTGTTCATGTTGCACGTGCAGACAACGCACGTGCAGTGGTGACATGGTTTGCACGTGGCTGCGTTTTTGCGAATATTCACATTTTGGAACTTTATTGTACAGTAGCTGCGTTTCATCGAATGTAACCGTGGGAATGTGTTTGGGACATGCAATGACCTTATATTCACAAAGCATGAACCGGTAGGAAACATAAAATCGGAGTTATAACCCATTTGTACCCTTTTGCGTTTCTTTTTTTGAAGAGTAATATTTGCCAAATAGCGTAAAAACTAAAATCATGGTCGAGTTTGTATGTTTTTATTTTGAAAAATGAACGCGGAACGATAAAAGAGAAACAAAAGAGAAACATAAAAGAGAAACAAAACAAAAAGACGTAAGACCAGATTGGTGAAAAAAAAGTGTACATTTAACATAATGGAATATATTTTTAAAAAAGGAAATAAAAGGTATGAATTTTAACTCTTATATATGTATATAAGTACGAGTATTCAGTACTGACAGTGTGTCCAGAAAATTAATAAAAGATGACACCGTTACGCCGTTTGACAGTTTGAGCTAGCAGTGTTTAGACTAAATGATTAATAACGTAGACAGACAGACACACAGACGGATATTTTATTGAAGTCTCACCTAATGTATTTGTCAATATTAATCGCTGATTGGATGAATTTGACCTCTACTGGCTCTAAAGTCCAAACCACATTGTTAACAATTACTCTCATACCAGTAATTACCAGTAGATTCCCCCCCCCCCCCCCCCCCCGACCCCCACGCCGTTTTGGTCCAGGCAGAAATCGTGAAAACACAATTACAATGACAAAGATTCCACATATTAGATGGCCACCTATAGTATATCGACTTCAATAAGATCTCCTAGGACAAAAAGCATCGTTGCTGCCATTTCGTGCCATAATTAATAAAATGCTGTGTTTTTTGTTTGTCTTGATTATTTCCCGTCAAATAAGATACAAGGAAACAATAGTGTGTAAATATCACTGTAGGGGAACGGATGTGTATATAAAATATTTTTGCATCGGATGTGGAATAACTGTCAAGCGAGACATCGGGTTGTTCGTTTGGAACACTTCAAAGGTAGGTGGTGAAAATGTTGCATTTTACAACTGTTTTCTATGATTTGATGCCAATTATGATTTCGTTATTAGGCTTATACTATTTGTAATCGTATTTTATGTAAACGTTACCTTACTTAAGATGCAAGTAATGGTTTTACCTACTGAATCACAATAACGTTGCTTTACACGCCAAATTATTCTTGATTTGTTTTTCAAATTTTACTAAAAATAAGAAGTTAATGGATACATAGAACACAACCAAGAGTTAATATGTATTCGTAAATGAGAATAACGACCACTGTGTATGGATAACGTTATTGGCCATTGCTTTATAAGAACATTTTGTATGTCGCGCCGAACATGTTTTGTATAGGTTGTGCGCAAAAAAACAAAAAAACCCGTAAACTGTATAGATTGTTCTGATTTACTGTATAGGTTGCTATGGAACGAACATCTGTCATTTCATACAAAATTAAAGTAAAGAACTGAAACTAGACATGTCTACTACACTGTATTATATTATCAAAATCAGCCATTTACACCTGAACATTAATTAAACACCACCTGTGTAGCAGCGAAAAAAGACACCGACGGGATTTATGCAGATATTGAAAGTTTTTACATATGCTGTATATACTTAGTATTTATCGATATGGCATGAATAAAACGATTTCTGACAAGCACATCAGTGTAATTACAGCTCCATAGTTCTGTATGTATAGAACATAAATTTTGCATCTACTTATTTATTAAGTACGTTTTATATGGTCAAAACTAGGGAGAGGTTAATTAATTTCCAAATGTGTATCAATAGATGCTAACAAGTATTTATTTATTATTTCGTTGGTGTGTGTGTGTAGGGGGGAGGGTATGTCGTTCACTTAAAGATGCAAAATATTGTTGCATCTCTTATTAACAAAAATAGTTACACAAACCCATACACAATAATCGCATAAATAACTACCAGACTGTCGTTCACTGTAGCACACGAAATAATCAATTGTTTATGAACAAAAGTGTATTTTACTTTTAATTCTGTGAAGTTTTCACATGCTAGTTTTGTTACCGTAGCTACCGTATATTATACCGTCACAAATGTTATGAACTGAACTACTTTAATATATTTTGTACATTGTACATAAAATTTGAAAGGCAATTTTTGTTATTATTGTTTTAGTTTAATTCAAAGTATGGTGTTTAGATGTGCCATACTGTGTCTGTTTTTCATAGAAATAAGACGTTAAATTTACACATCATTTGTCCATTTCAGAATGGAATCATCATTTATGATCGATCCCATTGATGAATCTTTAACTGAGGAACCTTGTCCACGCAATGCATCAACACCAAGCAAAACAACCACACATACATACCAATGCAACGTTTGCCAGTATTCAAGTAAATACAAACAACCTCAGGAGGCATACTTCCATTCACTCTAAGAATGAGCAACCCAACGGTGTTAACAAGACACACTACTGTGATCAGTGCAGCAAATCCTTTAAATCTGCAACTGGGTTAACTTTGCATTACAAGAATAAACATACAAAGACATTTCGGTTCAAATGTACAGTGTGCAGCAAAGGATTCAACATGGAATCGCAATTTAAAGGGCATTTGGCGTTCCACCACGATGTATTAAGAGAGAAATGTTTGGAATGTGGGAAAACATACCGATACCAAAATAATCTGAAGGATCACCAAGATACGAAGCAATCAATACCTAAAGCAGAGATGATCAACGAAATAGCCTGTTTGCAGTGTAAAGTCATTTTCACGACAAAAATATCTATGAATGAGCATAACCACGCTATGCATAACGGTCGTCCGTTCAAATGTTCTTCCTGTGGCAAATATTATAAATGGAGAAGCAGCTTGAGATATCACACTGAGACATGTACTGGACATTAAACAAACATTCTTTAAGATTTTCTGGTGCTGGCAAAACAAAAACACTATTACACAAATCTACCATGTTTTAACTTGTTTATTACATATTTCTGTTTAACTATTACTATAATCATTTGCAATCAGTACCATTTAATTTTCAAATCAGTAATAGCAAGGCATAATATTATTTTGGAATTTGTTTTAATACTTCATTTTTTAGTCACAAGTCATGAGTTGTGCAAAATTTTAAGCGTATGTTTTTGTGATTTATGGAAACACCTTATTTTATTGTGGTTGAACAAATGGACATTCCAAAACTGAAATAAATCTTTTTCTAATAGTTATGAATGGAGATGAGACGTTTGTTTATTACCGTATACAATATGATTGTGTAATAAATGTTTTAATTAATAATATACCGATTTGTTATTAAACGGATTACAATTTTATAACTAGTAAGAGTTTCACTTTCCTTTGGCAGCGACTTGTATGGATATCAGGGGCGTAGCGTGATCTGGACCGGGGGGGGGGGGGGGGGGTCGTCCGAACCCCCCGAACCCCCTAGCCTACGCCCCTGGATATAGGTATGATCCAGTCAAAGAAAATAGGAACTATAGACATTACATTTTTTCAATGTCTAAACCCATTCTAACGTGGGGTAGTTTTTTGGATTCATCACAATGATGATCCTGTCTGACTGGTTTCACCCCTCTGGATAGTTCGGATGGTTTGCTGATAGAGCCGAATTTTCTTTTGTGTTTTCGACCCTTCTGGTAAATCAAAGACATGGTTCCTGGAGACAAAAAACATACAATTAAAAAAAGAATAAATGTACTGGTGTATGATGAATCATGGTCAAACTAGTAATGACACCAGGTGATCACAAAAACTAGTATGGTAATAACAATATATTCACATTACATTTTGTGAAAATGAAAATAACGTTACAGAATGTTTTAGTCAAATTAATACATTTTCTACTTGGTTAACACAAAGCATTAAAGTATAATATTCAAATATAAATTTATATTTAATCTCACATGAGCATTCCCATATTTCTTGAATGAAACACATTAAAGGTAGGGTCAACTCCAGCAAGAGCCTTATGTGTTGGAAAGATGCATACCCGGACCACCAACACATACTGACACTTTAGCAAATGAAAAACGCGTAATTTTAGAGTTAATAAAAAACCATGATTATTCCTGCTAACTGGGGGCAGCCATTTTGTTTCGTTTTTGTGACGTCCGGTGGGATAGCTTGGGGCGAAGTGACGTCAGCTCCTGACCATCTCCTGTATGTACAGTGTAAACAAAAGCAGTAATTTTCGACAAGGCGCTTCTCTTTGATCAACCTGACTTGTAAAACAGCATAAATGACGTAATAATATAATAAACTATTTAAATAAATATATTTTAAGTTGCATTAACGGAAAAAAATGGGGTTATAGTGTTTTTCTCTGTTTAATAATCCAAAGGAAAAATTTACACTATTACGCCTATTGATATGCTACGTTGGAGCAAAAACGACAACCCACAATACCCAAGTGATAATTTTCTTTTCTTTGGAACTACGTAATTGGTCAGTTCTGTGTTTTCAGATGGAAAAATCTACTTAATCAATAGTTTTACAGAACTATTTACAGTAATAAACCATGTCCATTACAATTTTAGGGGCGACAGGTAATATTCCACAATACCGGTATGTATTTTTGTGTCTAGACAGCAGCGTCAATTAATTGGCTCGTCTGGTTACCAATCAAATACACACCTGCCTCTTATTAATCAAAGGTAGAAGCAACTAACAGCTTAGACCAATTAACTAAGAAAACACTCCGTGTATCATTTCAGTACGTAGGTTAATGCATGGGCAAAACATTGTTAATTGTTTCGACTTGTTGTGTAGCCACTTTGACAATGGTATTTTATTTTGTATTGAAAAATAATATATATAGTGCTGGATATACTTACTGTTGGCTTACTGGGATGTGTATTATTACAGAACATTGCAATGTATGACTATTTATCATCCCGCAAAAACCAGGTAGATCGTGTTTCTCTAGTTCTAAGGCTCATTCCTGACGTGACGCGTTAAGTATTACGTAACCACCAGCTCACCAGAGGGCGTACTGACTGAGATGGTACAAAATGGCTGCGCCCGTTATATATAATAGTCGTCACATTTAACCGTTTTATTAATTAACTATACGATTATACGTGTTGATATTAAGCAATAATGTGCATTATATATCGTTGAATATGCATACCAGGCCAAATGCCTTAATTGTCCTCTCCTTTAATATATTTTACGTGTAAATGTTTCCTACAAACACTTCCATGTACAATTGTTAAGCTGAACCACAAATTTGATTTCAAACCAGTGCTTATGATGTGAAAATCGATGATGAACTATAAACTGTTCTCCTGAAATTATACAGGACAACATATTCTCGGTGTATAAATGGCAATATAATTTGTGACTTGTGTTATGGTTTATTTATTCACAGTAATTCTTAGTAAAGAAATTTGTAATATCGGCATATGGCAAGGCAAGTTGTTTTTCACCCACATGGATATCGTTTTGCTTGTGTAATTGCCCACGTCAAACCAACAGATCCGTGTTCCATCCGCGTTTTTTCTTCTGGTGATGGTTCTGGTTTCTTCTTTGACAGGTAAACATATTCAAAGTTTTCTTTCTGGGTTTTTTAATTCCACAGAGACCTAAAGCACTGTGACATGTGCTCCCTGTCACCCTAGCATAACTTCGAACTGCAAACCATGTGTCTGTTTTCTGTTTAATCATTTCGATGTCAATTGTTTGAAGTTCCTGCTTTGAAATGTTTGGCTTGTCTATATCCGTAAGACAAAATAGTTTTGCTGTACATGTAAATCACAAATACGTCCTCTGCAGTACATATCTGAAACTTTATTAATCACTGCAATCATATATCGAAAGTCATCTGTCAGTTTCATTAATTTTGTATATACATGTATGTGTTTTTACAGCACTGATTGCATAGGAGTATTTTGACTTCATTTCAGGAGTGGTGCATGAGTCTTTTAATCTCTCTAATGTAATAGTTTTCCTCATTTTAATTTGACGCAGATCTTTTATTCTTTCACGTAATGTCCTTAACATATCCTTCACTTGAGAAACTATGTTAATCTTGTGAATTTCTAGTGTGTGACATATATTTGCAATATCTCTCATTTCCAGTGCGCCAATAAGAATGTCCCAACTTTCTGATTTTCTCTAGTTAAGTCTATCCTCTTGGTCTTTAATTGAAGGTGGACCTTCATATCCCCACAAATTAACATCACCGTATTTCTGACCTTCCACTTCAGAATTTATTTTTTTCCCCCATCAACGCAGAGTTTATACGATTTTGTTTGTTGTATGTCGTTTTCAAGCAAGATGTCAATCATCTTAGACAAGATCCCAGGCTTCATGTTTTTCAATACATCTACGCGAAGTTTATTGCAGAATCATCGGGTTTAATATGTCCATCAACTTTTTGTCCCTTATTTTTCCATCCGCTCATAAAACGTAAAATTGACCTTTAAACAATTTGGCACCAACTCTCCAAAACTGTTTTACCTCTGGAGAGTATCGCATGTTTCGAGTATCATTTAAGGAGAACCATTCCACAACGTCACTGAACAACAAAAGAGCTATATTTGACAAAGGAAGTTTCTTTTCTGCTAGAAGCTGGTTGAATTTGATGTACATTTCTAAACGGCTACCATCTCTTAAAGTTTCTAATACTTTTGGAAGCATTTCTATTAAGTTGTTATAGTCAGCATCTTCGGTGTCATCTTCATCATTTGGTACAATAGAACTTAGACCAGTGTTGCTGTCTTCTTGAAGGTCATCAACAGACATATTCAAAAGCCCCTCACAAACATCGTCATGGCACAAATTATCAGATGCATCGTAACTTAATTTTTTTGGCGTTGAATGCCATTTAATTTTCTTAATTGGCTGTGTTGGAGAAGTTAGTTCTTTTTGTCGTGACATTTTTACACTCAGAGTTGCTTTTTGTGGAATTATAATTTTTCCTTCCATAGCAAATTGTTCAGGGATAATTTTGTAATTTTTTGTTTGAAAAATATTGTTCATGTCTGAAATTGTGGCTACCTTTAACTTTAATTCTAACTTTCCATGTTCCTTTATGCCATGGTAAATAATCTTCTCAAAATCACCCGACTGCACTGGACAGTAGTAGCATATATATTCAGTGTCCGCCATTGTGCTCCTGCAAAATACAAACAAAAACGATGTCTCATATAAATTAAATATAATATAATATAATTATTACAGTATATATTCATGTCATTCTATAATATATTTTTATAAAAGATATTTTGATATTTTAAAGCTGGTCATAATAAATTCAAAATCTAACAACCTATACATTTTTTTTTGCCTAATATCAAAACCACCTATACAACATTATTATAACAACCTATACAGATGTCGATTGTTAAACAACGTAGAATTTAATTAATTAAAAATATGTTTCATGTTTATTGTAGGGTTTGTGTAAATGTTTTTAACACTAAACAGAATTGAGTTTGTTTCTGTACACGTTTGAACAAGTTTTAGCAAAAAATAATTAAGTTTATCGTGAGTTCATTCGCAATGTTTGGGTCTTCTTGATGTAGTCTTGATGATTGAACACATACAAATACAATAAATAACAGCTGTATTTATGCAATACGTTGATAAAATCATTTGAGAAAGTATAGACCTAATCAAGAAATCGTAACTAGCATCAAATATTAAGGAAACCATTGTAAAAGCAATATTCTTACTACCTACCTTTGACGTGTTCCGAACGTACAACGATGTCTCGCTTGACAGTAATTCCACATCCGATGCAAAAAAATGTATATACATATCCGTTCCCCTACAGTGAATATCACGATACACAAAACTGTACTGCGGTTCGTATCGAGCTGATGAAACATCGCGATATACCGGTATATCGTTGCAGCACGAATTTAACTTGAACTGAAATGTTTCCGTTTTATTTTATATTATGATTTAACTTGAACTGAAGTGAGCGAAAGGATTGAAACAGAGCATACGGTATGTACATTTTCAAACTTAAAATTAATATATTGATCTGTTAGTCACTACAAAGACGCCAAACCACAGGCCCCCTTTACAGCATACTATACGGCATACTATACTATACGACATTTATTTGTAATACAGTTGGGGCCAATGCTAACGAATGTTGTGTATTTCAGTATCTGTGTTTTGGACGATGCATGTATGTGGTGTTCATACATGTATGATAGTGGTGTGCATGTGGCAGCTGTTTACCAAAAATACTCGCAAGCCAAGCATTTGTCAATATTGAAAACAGTTGATGAATTAGCATAATAGACAGTTATTCTGTTCTGTTCGATGCTTTACCATAAAAATCCGAGTGTACCTTAATTAATAATACCCGGAATGATCATATATGTAGTAGTATTAGTATAAATGTGCTCCTACTGGTAATAGCTAGCGGGATTTCCCCTATTAGCTCAGTTAATAGAGGGTCTTTGGTTCGAATTCCCTCAGTATGAACTGTGAGATTCCAGCGCTCTACTAACTGAGCTAACGGGCAAAGTCCCACCAGCTACTGCCAGTAGGAACCCTTTGTACAAACACTACTACATACATAGCATATGTTGTTAATACAGTATCATGTAAGCTGAAATACATCCTTAATGTTATAACTTATTATATAATTAATCTGATCAAAAACAATACATTTGTGGTAGTCTGTTTCATAAACTAATATCAGTGTTGGGCTTTTTAAAAAGATGATAGTGAAGATAATTCACATAATTTAAACATTTTAATATATTTATCAAAGAAGAAGGTAGGAAAATGTTTTATTTAACAATGCGCTTCACTAATTGTTTTACGGTTATTTGGCATAGGACATTTGGTTAAAAACCACACAAACAATGAGAGGAAAACTGCCGCCGCCATTCCAAAGGCTTTTCTTTTCGTTCAAGTCAGGTCAGAGGGTTTTACATGTACATTCAGAACAAGCTGTTGTAGCGCACGCCTGTCATGGGCGCAGATTCCGGTCTAGGCTGGCTCCTCCGTCCAGGACAAGAAAAGGGTTTGGGTGGGTGGGAGAGGGGACCGCCCGCACTGGCAAGTGCAAGGGAACACCAGCAGCCCGACCGGGGTCGGTAGCGGGCGGGAACAATTTTGGTGCCATTGAAATTTGAATATCCCTTAGGATTAAGTCAAAAAGGAAATGTGGCACAGTTTTTATGAAGGAATTTTTGCGCATTTTGAACAGTTCGCCGAAAGGTAAAAAGGGGAGCTACATGTTATTTTTTAACTTAGAATGCTGAGAGTAGCTTGTTATTGGAACCCAGCCTATGTTTTTATCAGCAACACTACATACCCCGGCCATGACACCAGTTGAACATGATAATTTCACTTTTGTATACTGAGAAAAAAGGTAATCATGTCTAGCATCTCTTAGACTACAAGTCATAATTACCTAATGCCGATGATCAATGAATCAATGTGCTCTAGTGGTGTCGTTAAACAAAACAAACTTTCAGGATATACTCAGCTTCCTTGTGGTCGAAAAACAGTTTGCTTGTTTTTTGCATAGATGCATATTTGAAGGCTAATTATTTGGAATACGAAATTCTTAAGATTAGAAAGAGCCGAGGAGTTATTTTTAAAAATTACATTTGGTTCTTCACTAGGAGTAATGAGGTTCGGTATTCATGCACCGGGTTTCACCTGTGACAAAAGTGGGGTGCGACCAGTTTGGGACATTTTTAAACAAGCTGATTATGTGAAACATTGAAGTTTGTTTTTTGTTTGTTTTGACACCACTAGAGCACATTTTCCTAATACAGCTAGGGATCTTTTATATGCACTTTCCGACAGACAGGAAAGCACATACCACGGCCTTTGACCAGTAGTGGTGCACTGGTTGGAACGAGAAAAAAAACAATCAGCTGAATGTGCAAAAATTGAATAGCTAAACTTTCATTCAAATGAGAAATTTGGAAAGGTTTTATGAACACAATTTCCATAAGTATATGCGGCATATCCGTCAACTCCCGCTTAGTTGTGGCTTGTATGGGTGTGAACATTGATTGAGGGCACATTTTGAGCATATTATGATGGAAGTGACACAAACATTTTACTCGAAATATATTAAATTAGTCCTATTCATTATTATGACCCCATTGTAATGTTCTTGACACTAAAAGCACGCGAATGTTTCTTTATTTTTAAAACATATAATAGGTTGGCATTTGTGATACCAGGGTCCACTGTCTGATATGCATAAATCTCAGCTGAAGATTCGCAAATAACTGTGATCTTCTACCTACCTTTACTTTATTTTATATTGGTACCATCTGGTATCCCCTGAGCCTGCCCGTCCACACAACTCTACCAACCATGACGACTAGTCCATACCCTGGTCTGGTACTCTCTTGTTCAGATGAATCTGGCTTCTCAAGATCTGTATTTTTCACATCTAATGACTGTCACACTAGGGCGTTTTCTTGACGGGATGCAATACATCTCGTCCCTAAACGCTGTGCATCTTAACGGCCTTTACGAAACCAAACACGTGGACATATAGATAGAACTTTAAACTTTTAGACCTTCGTTCAAAATTGTATGTTAAAATGACCCCCCCCCCCCCCCCCTCCAATATTATTAATTAATCCGATCCTCTCTGCTTTCTCTCATTTATTTTTGGACTGTCCTAAAATGCTCCAAATTATATAAATATTCGGACGAGCAGTCAATATATCTATTAACTTTTTCACTAATTGCTATCCCAAATTCCAGTCACTAGCGAAGTCAGAGACTGTGCCCAGGAGAGACGTGTGTGAACCTTAATTGCACATTGGCACGTTAATATGGTATCATAGCGTCTACCTACCTAGATAGCACAACTACGTTGGCCCAACGTCTCCACGGTCGCCTAACGTTGCCACGACGTTGGCAAATGGTTGGTTCGGGGCGATTCACCCCACCTTGCGACCGCGTGATGAAAACTCTGACCTTCACCTTCAGCAGCCATCGTTTGTGTTTGAACAGAAAATATTTCCAGCATTAATTTCGGGAATTTAACCAGTCACGTAAGTACTTGGAATATGAATATTTTCTGCTTCAGAAGATGTATGGATTTATATGTGAAATTATCAAGGTTTTGTGTAAATCGTAAAACATAAATTACCACATTGAAGCATTTGCGCTGAATTTACTTCTGCTTGAAGACGTCGGCTCGAAATTGGCACAATGCTGCACCGATGTTAGAAAAATACTCAAGTTAGAAAAACAAATACCGGTCATTATATTTGGTATGATAAATAATGAAACTAGAAAACAATTATCAACATTAAATAACATTGTCATTGATCTGGGGATCATAAAATGTATAATTAAAAAACTATATGATATTTATATTAACACTATTGGCATCTACAAAGTGATATTGAAAATTTGAGCCGTAAGGTGTGTGGACATAATGTAATATATTATTTGTTCACAAAAAATAATCTTTCAAGCCATTTATTCTAAATTCTGTGACATATTGTAACAAATAGTATAAATCTGTAATGTGTGATTTTAATATGTATGTTAAGAGCTGAACAATTAATATAACATCCACTTGCAACATATTTATGAGATTTAATGCTGCTGTATTTATGTATTACATATAGGTTGCCTATTTGAATTCTTTGGACGCATTAACAGCAAAGGATGTAATTGAGAGTATAAGGCAGTGCATATTCATCCAGCCATTCGCCTGTCAGTACTACTGGATTGGCAGGAGGGAAAAAATGACATCAGGAAATTAATTCTCAGAAAGGTGATAAAAAATATTTTTACCCCTAATATTATGGTTCAAAATATCTTGGTACGTATCAAAGTGTTGCGTTCCACTAGGAGTGTTACGTCCCACTTGACATCACAAATGATCACCTTCTGCATTCTTATACAATGATTTCTCAATTTAAAACATAATTATTAGGGTAATAAATAGGATATTAGACTTGAAATAACGTTTATTTATCACTCACTAAGGTAAATGAATATCCTTTCATTTGTGACATAAACTTGATAAGAAACGGAAACTCGTTTAAGATCCTATATAAGGCAGGAGTGGAAATTGGTTAGTATAATATACATCGGACCGAAGTAGGGGACGCAAAAGGAAGTGAGTTTTTGCCATCATATTTGACTATTTTCAGTTTATAATTTTATTAGAGCTATTCCTTTTAAAAGTCATGGGGTGGGGAGGGGAGAGGAGAGACTGAACATTTTTGGACCTCCTACCTACACATTTTCAGTATTTTTTAATAATGATGAACATAGCGGAATCTGTATAAAGACATCCCTCCCCACATTTAGAAACATTTTCAGGCTTACTCCCACCCATTAAAAAAATAAAATAGCCCTTATATCTTTTAAAACATATTTAATGTGTAACACAGAATAAGATAAAACAAATCAAGAACTAAGACATGACAAGTAATGTCCATCAACATGGAACAAAATAAGAGAACGCCTATAGTTATATATCATATCTGTATGTGGCAAGACATGTAATAGCTAGGTTATTTAGTTTTAGAATTATGAATAAGTACTTTCATGGGGCAGGATGTAGCCCAGTGGTAAAACGTTCGCTTGATGCGCGATCGGTTTGGGATCGATCCCCGTCGGTGGGCTATTTCTCGTTCCAGCCTGTGCATCACGACTGGTATATCAAAGACCATGGCATGTGCTCTCCTGCCTATCGGGTGGTGCATATAAAAGACCCATTGCTACTAATGGATAAACATAGCGGGTTTCATCTCTAAGACTATATGTCAAAATGACCAAAATTATGTTTGACATTCAACAGCTGATGATTAATAAATCAATGTGCTCTAGTGGTGTCGTTAAACAAAACAAACTTTAAGTACTTTCATTTTAACTTGAGGGAAATGTTATATGTTATTTTTTATAACAGTAATAGTCTGAACAAGGTGACATTTGCGTAAACTGAATACACACGAACAAACCTTTTATTCAGTGGTATATACTTTAATTTTAAATAATTTTGTTAACGTTTGCATTTGTCATTGCAGCACTGGAGGAGGAGAGGCAACGTGCGAGGCCAGCAGCTATGAAGACGTAGTCGGAATCCGCAAAAGATGCTGAACAAGACTGATATGTTGTTTGATAATAAATGTTACAACTGTGCTTTTGTTATTCTTAATTACATTGGCCCAATGTTGGCACAACGTTGGGCCAACTATATAACGCGGTATTAAAATGTTGGCACAACGTTGGTACACAATTGGTGCAACGTGGAATTACCAACATTGAGCCAACGTTGGCCACAGGACAAAATGACCATGTGCCAACGTCGGCAGTCTACGTTGGGCCAACTGTATGGTGTATGTTGGGCCATCGTTGGGCCAACCATGGTGTGCTATCTGGGTACGTTGTTAGAAAGATGCATTTACTGTGCTCCAATACCTACATGTACAAACAGTTTAATAATTATTACTATAAAGAGACGGAAAAAGTTGTATCCTAAAGCTAAATCCTAACCGGACGCGAGCGACGTGATAATATTTCTATCCTAACCAGACGC